>NW_024412463.1:1174863-1201105 GCF_014898765.1 Herpailurus yagouaroundi | reverse complement strand
TTAAGGCGCCCTGCCTTCCACCTCCGAATTTTCCACGCAGGGTTAGCCTGGCGACGCGCTGTCTGCGGGCCCCATAAAGGCCGCCGTGTGCTGCATTCGTCTCGCTGGGGGCCGGCGGGGAGGGGGCCGCGGCCTGGAGGGGCGCCCGCCTGCGGCGGGCGGGGCGGCCGGCCCGCTCCGCGCAGAGGGGGCCCCCTCCCGGGTCGGCCGAGAGGTCCGCGTTGGTCAACAGGCGTTTGGAAAAACAAAGCCAAACAGCCGTTGGCCTTCGGGCCCCCCCCCCCCCCGCAAAGTGCCAAGGGAGCCTCAGGACCCGCACGTCCTGAGAGACGCTCTTGGCAAACGCCGGGTGGAAGGGCTGCTCCGAAACCCGCTTGGCCACAGCTCGGGGAGTGGGAATGACTGTCCGCGGTCACGCGGGGAGGGGGTGGCGTCACTGTCAGGCGGCCCAGCGGAGCCCGGCCTTCTCTGTGGAGCTCCTACTGTGTGCCAGGCGCCGTTCTAGAGACTGGGATTCCGCGGTGAGACGCCAAACTCCCTGCCCTCCCGTGGCTGCCGGTCCAGTGGGGGAGCCAGACGTTGGCAAATAAACACCTAACATAGAGTGTCAGATGGTGGTGACGGCTGGGGGCAGGGGGAAGAGGGGGAGGTAAAGCAGGAAAGGGGGTTGGGGAGTGAAGGTGGGGAGGGGGGCACGAAACGGTCATAGGATGGCCAGAAAAGTTCTCTTTGGAGTTTGGAGTCATGTGGGCAGCTAAAGGAAGGGCGGTCCAAGCAGAAGAAACAGCATGTGCAAAGGCCCTGAGGCAGGAGCCTGCTTGGCCCGCATTTCTTAATCCTCTACTACAGTTACGTCTCATGCGTAATTTTCCCCATTCTTTCCCACCTCTCTGCCAGTCTAGGAATCTGTATACTTTTCTCTGTCCACCTGAGGAAATCGAGGCTCAGAGAGGTTAAGAGGCCTCCTGAGGTCCCTCAGCAGGTGTTAGTCAAGCTGGGATTTGGACCGGTCTCTTGCACTCGTATTGATGGGGCCCACACAGGTGACAAGGGCAAGGCCAGGTCTGATTCCCCATCTTATAGCACAGGCTCTGGCCAGGGCAGCAGGGGAGGGACCGAAGGGAGGAAGAACTTTCCCCACTGGGTGGTGGTGGGATTCCTCGTGGTGGCCCATCCCCATGTGAAGATGCTCGCAACAAAAATCATGCCTAGGTCCTCTCAGAGGAAGGCAGTGCCTGGAACAGTTTGTGCCACCTGCTCATGGTGCTCGTGGCATCCCGTGACCTAGAAGGGAATCCATAGGACGGAGGACAAAACACCTGGTAAGCGAGTCTGTCTGTCTGCTTTATTTATTTCTGCGTTGGTTTCCAGGTCACTCTCGCCCCTCACTCGCACACATGACCGTGCCCTCCCTTTGTGCAGCCAGACAGGGGCGGGGTGTCCTGGGACCCGGTGGCTTCTCGGCCGCGTCTCACCTGAGGGGAGTGCGGTCCCATCTGGCTCCTCCACGCGGGTTCCCCCAGCCCCGACTCCCCCACCACCCGCCAGCCTCACCCAGCTTCTCACTCTCCACTCCGGGCGTCTCAGAACCAAGAGGCGGCTGCAGGGCCCATTGTCCCCAGGCGGACGGACGCCAGCTTCACCTCGCCGCCCTCTCCGCCACTCAGCCCCTCATTCTCCCTCTCCACACCGGACCCTGCAGTGGACAGTCCCCGGGTCACTCTGCTCCACCCGACTTCCCCTGGGCATCCCTCAGGTCGCCGGCAGTAGACCACACGTTGTTTTCCTTCCCCCCGCCTCGGAATGCACCCCCAGTGCCCTGGGAATCACCCGTGTCCCCCAGCTGGGAGGGACCAGCCTTGCCCGCGTTCCTGTGACAGTCAGCCCGGCACCCACAGGAAACCCCTGCCAACCCGCAGGCCTCCCCGCTTCCTCCCCAGGGTCTCTCATGCCCTCACCTGCAGTCCTGGGAGACCCTCCCTGTCACCCAGCTCCTCCCCTGCTCCCAGCCTCCCACGGCCTCTCACCTCCCTGCCGTGCCCCTCAGGGCTTAAACCATCTTTCCCTCCTGTTTGGTTTCCTGCTGTTTCCCGCCACCCCTCTTCTGCTCGGCCTCCCTCCGCCGTCACCCACTGCCACTGCCGCTTCCGTCCTTCCTCCCCTGAGGCCGGGCTTCCCTCTGCACCTTCTCGGGGAAGGGGCAAAGGGCCTGGCCTCTCCCTGTGCACCCCTGTCTCTGTCTCCCTTCCCCCGTCTCCCTGCTTCCCCCTGTGCCTGTGTCTCCTCTCCCATTCTTCCTGCTGGTGTCACCTGTCCCTGAGACCTTGTCTCTATTACTCTCAGTCCCCCACCTTGTTCCTTCCATTTATCTTGTTCCCTTCCTCCCCCCAGACCCTGATCTGTCCCCAGACCCACATACATTTTGATGCCTGTCATCACCCACATTTATGTTCCCCCGGGCCCCCCCTTTGGCCTTTGTCCAGCCCTGTGCCGGCCTCATCTCTGCGCCCGGCTCTTGTCGCCACGGGCTCCGGCCCCCTCGTGAGCCAGTCGTCCCCTCTTTCAACCCTGTGGGGTCTTCGCTTTGTGCTGTCTCGCAGCCTCGCTCGGACCCCGACTGATGCCACATGTTCTGCCACCACCCCATGCGCTCTGTCCCTGTGTTTTTCCACACACACTGTCGACCCTCAGCTGGTCCCCTGAGTCCCCACACTGTGCCCACCTGCTGTCTGAGCTCTGCTGGGTCCTCCCTGCCTCCCCCAGTGCGTCGACCCCCAGCCCGCCTTTCGGCCCTGTCCCCCTCCCCTCTTCAGCCCTGTGTCCCCCCCCCCCCCGGCCACTCCTCCACCCCTCCTAACCCCCAAGTGTATAAATTTTGCTCAATGCTAACATTCAGCGGAGTAAATCAGTTTTCTGGACACGGACTGAGGCTGTCACCACCCCATGGAACGAATACGGGAGAGAGGGGAATGTAAGATTCTATGAAACGCTTTAAAACGATCGGCCCGTCTTAGTATCACCCTGATTGGTCATCAGTTTAGAGTGCGACCTCATTGGGCAGATCAGTAACTATTTCACGCTGTCAGCTGCCTGGGGACCCCTTCCCCCTGCCTGGTCACCACACTGCCTGGGACACATCGAAAGGGATGACTCCTCCCCCCGGAAACATTGAAGGGCATCACTGATTCCCTGGCCCCAGGGCAGTGACATCTCAGACACGTTTTTTGGTAACCGTGCTCATCATGGAACTTTTGTCCAGGAATCAAGAGTTGGGCAAATTTAAAATATTCTTCCTTTTCAGCTAAGGAAGTAATTGTATAAGCAGCAATAACTTCAGCACGTTGCTTAGGCAGCACTGTAGCCTGAAGACAGGAAACATTATAGAAACTATGTTACCTAAAGCTTCCTCCCTGGTGCCCGTTGTTCTGAAGCTTGATTGGCGGGACAAAGGACATGTGGGTTCCTCATTTTCTCCAGATCGTCTTTCATTTTCTGCATATACCCAAGTTAAGATTTTTTCCTAAAAGACCCAGGGACCTAGAGGAAATTACATAACTGAACAATATTACGTTCTCAAAGGTTATATTCTTAATATGAATTGTATTATTTGTTATGAAAGCTAGCAAACCACATAATGGTAAAAGTATTAGAATGAATTCTGCTGTTCTGTTACTCATTATCATTTAATTATTTAGAAACATTTGCTTGGGAAAAGAACTCCAAGTTTCAGCCAAAGTTATTGCTTTTGTTTGTTTTTTTTTAACGTATTGCTTTTGTATTAACCATCGGTTGATTTATTTTCTTAGATTTTATTTATTTGAACCTTCTTGTTTTTATAGGCTTGGCCACGTTCACAATAATTATTAAAATAAGACCGTATTTTGCTCCTTTATAATAAATATACATTTACGTTTTGAGTGACTGGTGGAATTTCAGCCGATAGAGCCAGAAGATATTCGACTCGTCAGCTGCCCGCTAGGATTTTGCCTGTGTTTGATGATGACTTTTAGAAGCAACAAGGAATGTGAAATATAGGCCTGGTTCATGTCGCTGTCACTGACCTATCACTGATGGTGACCTGCCATTGTCACTATCACGGATGAGATGACAGTACGTTCACGTATTCGCAGGTCAGGCCAACGGTGGGAAGGACCGAAGTAATTCCAATAATTCTTAAATTCTTTTTTATTATTATTTTAAAAAAATTTTAGAGACTGTTGAGAACTGAGAACAAACTAAGGGTTGATGGGGGGTGGGAGGGAGGAGAGGGTGGGTGATGGGTATTGGGGAGGGCACCTGTTGGGATGAGCACTGGGTGTTGTATGGAAACCAATTTGACAATAAATTTCATATATAAATAAAAAAAAATGTTTAATGTTTATTTATTTCTGATGGAGAGAGAGACAGAGCACGAGCGGGGGAGGGGCGGAGAGAAAGGGAGACACAGAATCGGAAACAGGCTCCAGGCTCCGAGCTGTCAGCCCAGAGCCCGACGCGGGGCTCGAACTCACGGACCGCGAGATCATGACCTGAGCTGAAGTCGGACGCTCAACCGACCGAGCCACCCAGGAGCCCCACTAATTCTTAAATTCTTAAACTCATTCATTCTCTACCAGATGGACACGGGTATAGGTCTGGCTATTCTTGTTTTTCTTTGGGTTATTTTACGTAAGGCTCAGTAGCACCCAACTTTGATCATCGACCCCCATTCGTGCTTTCATTAGGATTTTGGGTCCCAGGTGTCACCCCCTTTTAGTGCCTCCTTAGCCCCCAGACAGCTGTGGAGGAGACGTGGTCTGTCCCTCGTGTGGTGTCATAGGCCAGGCTCACATGTGGGTCTTGGAGGAGGGAGGTGAAGCCGTAAAGGACCTGGTTCCTCCTCTGTCAGACGTGGTCGTTAGCTCCGATCACTCAGAGCTGCTGTGAGGATTAAGCAAGATGGTCCATGTGAGGACGTGGTGAGGCTGGTGCAGGGACCCTTCCCCCCCACATCTGTGCAGACACAGACCGCTCCCTCAGCTCCAGCCACAACCAGCCAAAAATCTGGTATCCCACTGAACTTGTGCGACTTCCATTAAAAAATGAACTTTCATTTCGTTTCGTAAAAAAGATAATAGCTTTTTTTGCAGCCTTTGCTCTGTGCCAAGCATGGTGTATTCGACCCTTATCAGCCACTCTACCGGGGAGAGACACGGCGGAAGGCTCTGGCCTGGGGTCATGCAGCCAGGCAGTGGCAGAGCTGAGAGTTGAACCTCACGCTTGCACTCGAAACCACGTCCAGACGACCACGGTGATGAAAACGATAGTGACAAACAAAACTGCCAGCCGGTGTTTCCTGTGCGTGACAAGACTCTCTTCCGCCCAGGAGAGGCTACTTAGGGATCCCCACTAGAGGGGAGAGAAAGTGAGGCTGCGTGGGGCACAGTAAAGGACAGGGGTACAGTTTCTCCTTTGCTAGACTCGCTAACGACTCTCTCCCCACGCCCCCGACGGCAGCGCCTTGAGCTGGGACAGGCCAGGTCTGTGGCCAACACTGAAGATTAGAAGAAACACAAAGCTCTCTTAAACCTCAGTAAGACCACTGATTGGCCCGATGAAAAGTGGGCAAAGGATACGATCAGCAAAGAAATCCCCACAGACTGGGGGGAAAGTATCTGCAAAACACGTTATCTGATTTAAAAATATATATTGTATTTAGAATATATAAAGACTTCCCAGAAAAGAAGTCAGTGATGAGAGGGACAAAAGGGGACCCTGGCTGGCTCAGGCGGTCAAGCGTCTGACTCTTGATTTCGGCTCAGGTCACGATCTCACGGTTTGTGAGTCCGAGCCCCACGTCGGGCTCTGCGCTGATGGTGAGGAGTCTGCTTGGGATTCTCTCTCTCCAAAATAAATACACATACACATTTGAAGAAAATAAATAAAACATATGGGTTGTAAATAGGTGTGTGGAAAGATGTTCAGTGTTGTTAGTCATTAAGGAAATGCAAATTAAAACCACAATGAGGTATCGCTAAACACCCAGGAGAATGGCCAAAATCAAAAAGACTGCTCACGCCAAGTGCTGACGGGAATGTGAAGGTTCTGCAACTCTGATGCACGGCTGGCCCAAGAGCAAAATGGTTGCAGCCACTTTGGAAGACAGTTTAATGGTTTCTTCAAATGTTCAGCATTTACTTATCATACAATCCAGCAACTACACTCCCATACATTTACCCAAGAAGAATGAAAACATAAGTCCGCACAAAGACTTGTCCAGGAATGTTTATAGCAGTTTTTTTTAATGTTTATTTATTTTTGAGAGAGAGACAGAGTGCGAGTAGGGGGCAGAGAGAGAGGGAGACACAGAATCCAAAACAGGCTCCAGGCTCCAAGCTGTCAGCACAGAGCCCGACGTGGGGCTCGAACTCATGAAACATGAGAGAGATCATGACCTGAGCCCAAGTCGGCCGCCCAACCAACCGAGCCCCCCCGGTGCCCCTGTTTATAGCAGTTTTACTTGTAATCGCCAAAAACAAGAAACGATCCAAATGTCCATCCAAAGGCGAGTGGTTTATCCCTACACTGATACCATCTACACGGCAGTAAAAAGGAACAACCCTTGGTATATACCACGACACGGATGAACCTCCGAATAATTATGCTGAGTGAAAGAGGCCAGACCAAAAAAAAAAAAAGAGAGAGAGAGAGAGAGAGAGAGAGAACAGACCATAGAATTCCATTAATACTTCCAGAAAAGGCAAACTAATCATTAGTGACCAAAAGTAGATCATTGGTTGCCTGGGGGTGGGGGCAATGGTGAGGACGGAGGGAGGAAAGTCAAGGAAGAGGCATAAATCAGGAAACTTTCGGGGATGACAGATATGTTCACTGTCTGAGTTGTGCTAGTGTCACGCGGGTAGATATGTGTCAAAACTTAACTTAGCAAATTTCCACCTCTATATGTGTAGTATTGTATGTATTCTGCCTGGAGAAAGCTGTTAAACACAGGCACACACATGATGAGACACTATGTCTATGAGAATGGCTAAAGTAAAAACAAAAACAAACACTGAGAATAGAAATACGTGAAGCAGCTGGAACTCCCTCCTCCATTTCTGGCGGGAGAGCAAAATGGCACCGAGCTCGGGAAATCAGTTTGGAAGTTTTTTGTTTGTTTGCTTTTTTAATCAAGTCAAACACATACTTTTACTCTACAACCCAACGATCCATTCTTAGGTATTTACCCCAAAGGAATGAAAACTTACGTTCCCATGAAAATCTCCATGTGAACACTTATAGCAGCTTCATTCATAACTGCAAAAAAACCAGAAAAACAAAAAACAAAAAAAACTGGAAACAACTCTAGGGTCCGTTCGCTGCTGAATGAATAAACACCGTGAAACAGGCAAACAGCGGAAGCCTTAATCAGCACAAAAAAGGAACACGTTACCGACCTGCTCCACGATGTGGATGAATCCCACAGATACTGTTCCAAGTGAAAGAAGCTGGCTTCTATGGGACTGGAATGTTCTGTCTCTTGTTTCCTGATCTGGGTGCTAGTCTCACAGGTGGATTCACTTTGAAAAAAGGCATTGGGCTGAACACCTCCGAGGCACGCCTCTCCGCACAATTGTTACGCTTTCACTAACACTCTTAAAATAATAATCATCCAGAGAGTTCAGAAAGAAAAATGTGACAAGTCAGTCTTCCTCCTGCCCCTGACCCCAGCCTCCAGTCTCTTCCGCAGAGGCCACCAGACACAGATGCTGACACATGTCTGTATTTACTCCTGAAATGTTCTAGAAGGACCTCTACCGAGAGGAATTCTTCCCGGACCCGTGGGTCCCTGATTTTTATTTTTATTTTTCTAAAATGTCCTTTTGAGGACAAAAGGTTGGATGAGGACTATGCAGCCAGGCAGGTCTAGGTTCGAATCCCTGCTCTGCCATTGGGTAAATGCCACCTGCTTCTGAGACTCAAGTCTCCTGCCCTGTAAAATGGGGATGTGATAGTGACGGGGTATGCAGTCCCCCGAGGGCTGGCTGGTGTGACAAGCTTCATTCCTAGGTTCTAGAACCGGCTGCTTGACCTTAGTCAAGATCCCAGAGAGCCTCTGCCCTCTTCCCGCAGGCCTAGGTAAAAAGGGAGAGACTGTGGGGTGCCTGGGTGGCGCAGTCGGTTAAGCGTCCGACTTCAGCCAGGTCACGATCTCGCGGTCCGGGAGTTCGAGCCCCGCGTCAGGCTCTGGGCTGATGGCTCAGAGCCTGGAGCCTGTTTCCCGATTCTGTGTCTCCCTCTCTCTCTCTGCCCCTCCCCCGTTCATGCTCTGTCTCTCTCTGTCCCAAAAATAAATAAACGTTGAAAAAAAAATTAAAAAAAAAAAAAAAAGGGAGAGACTGAGAACTCAGAGAGAACTCAGACCTTCCTTCCTCTAAACTCCTCTATGGCTCCCATATTCTCCACTAAAGAAGGTAGTCCACAGCCTTCTCTAACTAATTCAACAACTGTTTATTGAGATCCTGCTATGTGCCAGGCACTGCACCAGCTCATGCCGGCCCAGACCTCACAGTCGGCAGATAGGGAAGGGTGGTGGGCCAGGGAGGGAATGGGGCAGGAATATGCAGAGTTCAGGGTCTGTCCAATCAGGTGCTCGCATGAGGCATGGGGGCCAGGACTCAGGCAACATGGAGGTCATTGGGAGGCTGGGAGAGATGGCTGGGAGAAGGTCAAGTGAGAAAAGAATTCTAAAGAAATATGTTGCAGGGGTGCCTGGGTGGCTCAGTCAGTTCAGCCTCTGATTCTTGATTTCAGCTCATGGTTGGTGAGTTCGAGTCCCACATTGGGCTCTGCACTGACCGCACAGAGCCTGCTTGGGATTCTCTCTCCCTTTCTCTCTGCCCCTCCCCTGCTCTCGCTCTCTCTCTCTCAAAATATATAAATAAACATTCACAAAAGAAGAAATATGTTTCATTGCATTGTTTCCTTCCCTGCCTCCTCTCCAGAGGCCCAGTTGTGTCAACGGGCACCACCCTGGTTTTCAGGGCTCAGCCCCACATCTGGCCTCGCTAGGAACCCTCCTCTGTCTGCCTCCTATTCATACTCGCTCCCCCCCCCATTCAGTCCCTCTCCGCCCGCCCGCCCCCACCCCCCCCAGCACAGACACAAAGCCAACTCCCACCCCTTCTTCCTCCCGGCTGTCCAGCGGAAGCCTCGGCCTGCAGGTGCCTCCTCTCTTGTCTCCCACTTCCTTTCTGTCCCTCAGTCTATTTCCCCCTCACAGAGGAGTCATTCCTCTGTGTGAAGTCCCCTGGCAGCTTCACAGGACTGAGAGTAAGATCTGAACACCCGGCCCGTGATGCCCTGCAGGTGGGCCACTGCCGGCCCCTCGCACCCCATCTCCCACCTCTCTCCCCTCCAGCCACACTGACCTCCAAGCGCATCCCCACCTCGGGGCCTTTACGCTTGCTGTTCCCGCCCCTTGCAGTGGCCTCCTCCCACTCAGTTCTCTCTGCCAGGCCAACTCCTACTCCTTCATCTCGGGGAAGGTTCCTCAAATACCCCCCCGCATCCCTGACCGAGCTAGCGCCCTGCTGTCCTCCCACGGCACCCTGCGCTCTTTCCAGGCAACATCACCCCCTCTCTGGACTCTCCGAGACTGTCTGCTGCTGTGCCGCTAGTTCCTGGAACGGGGCCTGGCGCACAGTAGGGCTCCGTGCACGTGCTCTGAATGCAGGCAGACAGGACCGGGCTACTGTCGCGGGGGCTCCCGGCTGGAGCTGCAGACCGGCCCTGTGCCCAGAGAAGAGACCCAGACGGGAGAGTGAGAGCACCCCAGCTTCTCCTTCCCAGGGGGAAGTGGGCCCTGCCAGCAGAAATTACCCTGACCCTGAGGCAGGGAAGATCCGCTTCAAATCCTGGCGTCTGAAGAGCGTCACCGCATGACCCCGAAATTCCACTCCCTTATTTCCCAAGAGAAATTCAAACATCAAAATTTGTACTTTATATATGGCAGCCTATTACATGTCGGTTACATCCTGAGAAGATTGTCTCACATACACACACACACACACACACACACACACACACACACCTGCTAAAATGGCTGAAATACAAAATAAAACCCTGATATAACAGTGCTGGCAAGGAAGGTAGTGCGGTGTGGACGCGCTCACAGATTGCTCGTACAGGAGTGGGCACGGCGACTCTCCCCAGGAGAGCCGAGAAGGGGAAAGAACCCCGACGTCCATCAGCGGACAAGCGGATGAACAAGATGTGGCCTGCCTGTCAGTGGCACATCACCGGGCCAGGAAAAGAATAAAGTGCTGACGCTCTACCACACGGATGAACCTCCGAAACATGATGCCAAGTGCGAGCGGCCACAGTGATTCCACGCGTATATGGAGCGTCCAGAAGAGCCCAGACCTTGCAGACAGAAAGCAGATTAGTGGTGGCCAGGGGCCGAGGGGAGGAGGAAACAGGGAGTGGCTACAAATTGGGGGGGGGGGTCTTCTTCCGGTGACGAAATGTTCTGGAATGAGATGGTGGGGATGGTTGCACAACCCCGTACGCGTACGAAAAACTGCTGAATTGTGCCTTGTTAGCGGAGGAATTGTACGGTAGGTGGATTACAGCTCAACGAAGCCATTAAAAAAATCCTGTTGCCACCAGTGGCCTCACAGCTGTGCGTTCTTGGGAAAGTCCCCCAAGAACTGAGCTCGGTCTGCCGCGCTCCCACTCAGGACCGACCGCCTACGGGTACACAGCCCTGCGTGGTAAATACTCATGCTCTTGGTGAACGACGGCTGCACTGGGGCTGGAAAATGGGCTGCCCAGAGACACGGAGGCTGGGGACCAATTCAGTTCAAGGGCGATGCCCAGGACAGACCTCGAGTGCCAGCCAGACATCACCCTGCAGCCCTCGGGAAACTGACAAGGTGGCTGTGATTGCCAAGCGTGACCTCCGTCACTCTGGGAGGTTGTCAGCTCTTGAACGTCGTTCTTCAGAGCGTGAGTGTGTGTGTGTGTGTGTGTGTGTGTGTGTGCGCGTGCACTTCTGTTGAGAAAGGAAATCACATGCTTATCATAGAAAATTCAGAAATCTAACAAGAGGAGAATTAAGGGGCACCTGGGTGGCTCAGTCTGTTAAGTGTCTGACCTTGGCTCAGGTCATGATCTCGCGGTTTGTGAGTCCAAGCCCCACATTGGGCTCTCTGAGAGAATTAAAACCCCAGCAACCCCACCATCCAGAGAGAAGCACCATTGACCCCCAGGGCACGCACTTCCCTCTGCATGAAGGCAAAGGTGGGTGAAAATGGAGGTCAAATTCGACATAAGTGGAACCACACCATTTTTTCAAGCTGCTGTGCAAGTCGGTGCTTGCTCCTGTCAGTACATGTGGTTACCTTTCCAATCCCTTTGGAATATCTAGTTTATCCACGAAAATATCGATTCATTGGCTGATGGTAAGGCAAGAGACGCTCACTGGAAGAAGCGATGATAATAGAAGTGAAAATTGTACCAAATGAAGTGCCCTCTGCTTCGCGAGCACCTCAACCTACGCCCAGAGAAAATCACTATGCACAGGGGCATATCTCTTGCAGATCCTTCTTTTTTTTCTTTTCTTCTCTTTCCTGACCTTCTTTCCTTCCTGTCAACAAATACTGACTACTAACCACTCATTGATTTATTTAATCACTCAAGAAACATTTGGAGTGTTTTTCACGTGCCTGGCTTTTGTTTGTTTTTGTCTGCCTCTTGTGCTACATACACAATACGTATTTTATTTTTTAAGTTTATTTATTTTGAGAGAGAGAGAGAGAGAGAGAGAGAGGACATGTGAGTGTAAGTGGGGGAGGGGCAGACAAAGAGAGGGAGAGAAAGAATCCCCAGCAGGCTCCGCGCTGGCGGCACAGAGCCCGACACGGGGCTCAAACTCACAAACCGTGAGATCATGACCTGAGCTGAAATCAACAGTTGGAAGCTTAACCGACTGAGCTACCCAGGTTGTCCCTACACAATATATATTTTATTTATTTACTTTTTTAACATTTATCTATTTTTGAGAGACAGGGCATGAGCAGGGGAGGGGCAGAGAGCGAGGGAGACACAGAACTCAGCACAGAGCCTGACTTGGGTCTTGAACTCATGAACCAGAGATCATGACTTGAGCCGAAGTTGGACGCTTAACCGACTGAGCCACCCAGGAGCCCCCACAATACATAGTTTAAAGGTTGTGGGGCGCCTGGGTGGCGCAGTCGGTTAAGCGTCCGACTTCAGCCAGGTCGCGATCTCGCGGTCCGTGAGTTCGAGCCCCGCGTCAGGCTCTGGGCTGATGGCTCGGAGCCTGGAGCCTGTTTCCGATTCTGTGTCTCCCTCTCTCTCTGCCCCTCCCCCGTTCATGCTCTGTCTCTCTCTGTCCCAAAAATGAATAAACGTTGAAAAAAAAATTTTTAAAAATAAAGGTTGTATCATCATTTATAATAGCTGCCAGTTCCCAGGATGCCCCAGGACCCCAGCTAACAGCCCGTGCCCTTGTGCTGGGCATTTGGGTTGTTTATGGCGTGCTGGGCAGAATGTGTTTATGTACTTTTAATTGTATTATTGGGTCAAAGGTTGAACATGTTTTTAGTGATGTGCAAAGTGAAACCTGGAAGGGGCAGGGACTCATCCAGGGTCACGGAGTGAGGCGTTGGTGGCCCTCTCAGACCCACAAAGAAAGGATCGAAGTCCTTAGGAAAGCCCCCTGTCCTGCCTCCGCACTCCCACGAGCACGGGGTTCCTCTCTCCCTGCTGCTGCCTTGTCGGCCCCCACTAAAGCGTGTATTTCAGGCCAGAGCACCAGCTCCATAGAACTGGGTCCGGGAGCACGGTCCCCCTTCCCTGAGGCCTTCTAGCTCATACCCACAGAGGTGCATTCAACGCCAAACTTCCGTGGAGAGTCCTTCAGCTCCCCGGGGCCCTGGTCATCTGGCTGCTCAAGGCTCCAGTGGACACAGGACATCAGACTCTGGGGGTCAGCAGGCCCGCTCAGGCCCCCAGACTTCGTCAAGGACCAGGAGATGCAAAGAGCCAGAAACACTAGGATGATCCTGTGGTGATCTTGGGAATTACTCTTTCAGAGCCTCGATCTCCCTACGTGTAAAATGGACATAATACCAGTCAGTGTTTACTGAGGTTTACTCTGTGCTAGGCCCGAGGCCAAGCAATTTGTAAATATTCACTCATTTAATCTGCACAATGACCTCCAGAAGCAGGGGCTGTTCTTCAGATGAGGAAATGGACACAGAGAGGTCGAGCAATTTGCTCCACGTCACACAGCAGGCAGGCAGTACAGTAGAGATGTGAGCCCAGGCAGTGTGGCTCCAGAACCCAAGCTCTTACCCACTGTGGGACCACCTCTTATACCCAGATCGCCCAGGGTTGTTGTGCGGATTAAGTCAGGTGGTCTGTGCAAAACAGATAGCGAACCGTCATGAAATGTTTACTATTATAATCATTATTACTGTGATTTGCCTGACTGGCTGCTCTTTGCCTCACTCTTTATTTCTCTCAGTGGCTGAAAAATCCAGACAAAGCGTCGTCTTTGTGCCCTCCCTCACTCTTCACGTCCGTAGGTCACCAAGCTTCCCAAATGTCTGTTGACTGCACCCTTTCCTCTGCCTCATTTCCACCAAGAGGGCAGGGGGCTCCCTGCTTCTGGCTTTGCTCCCCACACAGCCACCCAGAGTATCGTCCCAATCCACTTGTGTCCCTCCTCTGTGTAAACCATGCTATGGCTCCCCAGTGCCCTCAGGATAAATGTGAAATTTCTCCCCAGGCTGGCTGGCATAGCGCTGGCCCTAATCTCTATTGACCTTTCGCCCCTCTGCTCCCCCCATGCCCCCTCTACCTACTCACCCTGTAAGTCCTGAGACTGAGGACTGACTAAAACACTCTCCCTTTCAGAAAGCACAGAGGCAAAGTCTGACTCCCCAAATCTCCTCCTAAGCACCGCCCCACCGCCCCCCCTCCGGGTTTAGCGGATGACTAATAAAAAGATCCAGGCCTTGAGGAAGATTTGCCACTGGTAGTGGGTTAAATTGTGTCCCCCCAAAAAGGTATCTTCAAGTCCCAACCTCCAGAGCCATTCAACGTGACCTCATTTTGAAACAGGGTCTTTGCAGTTGTAATCACACTAAGATGGGGTCATACTGGATTAGGGCGGGCTCTAAGTCCAGTGATTGGTGTCCTTATAAGGAGGGGAGAGGACACACCCAGAGGAATAAAGTCACAGAAGGAGGCCATGTGAAGCCAGAGGCAGCGGGGTGGCAGGGGGAGGCTGCTATAAGCCCCCGAACACCAGGATCACCAGGAGTCGCCAAAAGCTAGGAGAGGCAGGGGAGGAAACATAGATCACTCAACTGGAGATGCCCAGAGTGGGTCCAAGGCCCAGGGCACAGAGGGAGATTGGGCCAGGTGGGTGGTCCCACCCTCACGGAGCTCCTGGTCTGGAAGCTTCTCCTGGCCTGCAGGGACCACACAGAATGTCCCCACCCCATCCCACCCCACCCACTGGGGACTGAGCTCTCTTTTCCCCGGCCATTCCACCCCCGTATCTCCACACACTTTTGGCTGCCTACCTGGCTGGAGACGGGTATGTGGTTTGTTTGTTTGTTTTTTAAGAAGACTGGGGCAAAATGGGCCCATGTGTGCCATGGCTGCTGGGCAGGCCAGGGGAGTAGGTGAAGACCCAGACTCTGTTCCACTGCAATTTAGAAGGTTTTAGCTCTACCCCAAAGACAGAGCAAAACGACCACAGTAATAAAAGAAGGCAGAGTTTGTATCCTTACTCTGCCACTTATTTGCTGGGTGACCTTGGGCCAGTTACTTAACCTCTCTGTGTCTTGTTTTTCTCTTTCTTGAGTCAGGTGTGAAAGTCTAATGAGTTGATCCATGTGAGGCACTCAGTGCCCGGCACCTAGAAAGTGCCCCGTAAGAGTGGTGACTGTGGTGTATTTCCTGGGGGCACACATGTATTCATCATTCGGCAAAATTTTACCAAGAGTACACCTCCTGCACAAGAGAAATGAGGGATCAGGGATGGGACAGTGAACAAAGCAGATAAAATTTCCACTCCCGGCGGGCCGACATTATGGTGGGCGAGACGGTCAACACAGAAGCTGTGAATGGTGAAAATATGATTTGTCGGACGGTGACAAGTGCTGTGGGGAAAAACGTCAAGAGGGGAAGGCACTGGATGCAAAGGGGAGAGGGATGGCTGCCAGGACCCAGCCTGTGGTTCTCTGAGAGGAGGAAAAGAGGCAAGTGCAAAGGCCCTGAGGTGGCAGGGAGCCTGGGAGGCTGGAGGGAGTGAGGGCATCGGGGAGGGGATAAGGCAGCGGTGAAGGGGCAGAGCCAGCACTGTGGGCCAAGGGGAGGGCTCGGCTCTTCCTGTGAGCGAGACTGGAGTACATGCCCACGTAAATATATATATTTATTTTTTAATTTAGACAAATACAAACTGAGCCCTTTGCCACACTGGGTACAGTAAAGGCACTAGGATAAGGTGTGTTAATCACACGTCAAAGGAGCCTCCCATCTAATCTTTTCAAATTTTTTTTTTTTTTTTTTTTTTTTTAATTAAAGAATAAACTCCCGGGGCTCCTGGGTGGCTCAGTCGGTTGAGCGTCCGACTTCGGCTCAGGTCATGATCTCACGGTCCGTGGGTTCGAGCCCCGCGTCGGGCTCTGTGCCGACAGCTCGGAGCCTGGAGCCTGCTTCGGATTCTGTGTCTCCCTCTCTCTCTGCCCCTCCGCTGTTCACACTCTGTCTCTCTCAAAAGTAAATAAGCTTAAAAAAAAAAAAAAAAAGGAGCAAGTAGGATCCAGATCCCCGTCTGCCAGAGTACCCCCATCCCAGCTCAAGCATTGCCCTTGAGTAGCCGCCAGGTCCCGAATGGGCCCAGATGTGCCCAGAGGTGGCCCTGGCCCCAGCCCTGACCGCCTGGACACTGCGTGGCGATCAGCTTTACAGCCAGTTTCCTTCCTGGACTCTCCTTAAAGAAGAGCCCAGGGGAGGATCGAATGGCCCCGCCAGTCCCTGCTTCCCACTCCATCTCTGGCAGCCCCACGGCTCTGAGCTGCT
This sequence comes from Herpailurus yagouaroundi, assembly GCF_014898765.1. Lineage (NCBI taxonomy): Eukaryota > Metazoa > Chordata > Mammalia > Carnivora > Felidae > Herpailurus > Herpailurus yagouaroundi. Next base: position 1,185,001 of record NW_024412463.1, on the reverse strand, counting down.
TGGGCCCAGACAGAGGGGGCAAGTTCTGCCCTCTGGTACAAAGCCAACCAGTAAAAAGAGAAGGAACGGCGGAGCTAGAAAATCGCCACTCGGCAACCACCACAGTAAGAACTGATTTAGGCAAAAATCGCCAGTGAGGCCTGGAACAGTCGGTGGAAGTTTGGGGAGTAACGGGATATTCACATGGTCTTGGAGTGTCTCCCCACAAGATACGGATTAAGTACAAAAGGGGAAAAAGAGGAACTTTATCCCCGCAAAACCTGGCAGACCCTCCTGAACCAAGTGGTCGAAGTTGACGTCACCCGTGACGGAACAAGTGGACCTCGTGTGCCTCATGATACCTTGCACTGAGAAAGACACAACGCCACTTCTGTGGTTTCGCCAAAAGCGCACCGCCCAAGCTTAATCATGAGGAAGCATCAGGAACGTCTAAACTGGGGGACGTTCTACAAAATAGCTGGTCTGGACACTTCAATAACGTCAAAATCGTGAAAGGCCAAGAAAAGAGCTATTCCAGGATAAAAGAAAGTAAGGTGACAGGACCAGCGTGGGACCCGGGATCTCCCCTCACCGGCACCCCCCGTGTGCTGTGGGAGACATCACTGGGACAGCTATAGAAACTTGGTTATGGCTGTGCATTGGATAACAGTATAGCACCGATGCTCAATTTCCTGATTTGGATCATCAAACTATATGGTTATATGAGAGAATGTTCTTGTCCTTAAATATCCATGCTCAAAAAAATTTTTTTTGGAGAGGGAGAGGGAGAGAGAAAGCATGAGTTAGGGGAGGGGCAGAGGGAGAGAGAGAAAATTTTAAGCAGGCTCCGTGCTCAATGCGGAGCCCAACACAGGGCTCGAACCCACGACCCTGGGATCATGACCTGAGCTGAAATCAAGAACCGACTGAGGCACCCAGGTGCCCCTCCATGCTTAAATGTTTAACAGTCAAGGGGCATCAATGTCTACAACTTGCTCTCAAATGGCTCCAAAATAAATAATGTGTGGGTACGTGTATATATATGTGTATACAGAGAGCAAACGCAAGCATAAGAAAATATTCAATATTTTGAAGAATCTGAATGAAAGAGTCCAGCTTTTTGTACTTTTCTGTCAGGTTAAATTATTTCAAAATACAAAGTACTTTAAAAATCTAAAAAACTGGGGCACCTGGCTGGCTCAGTTGGTAGAACATGTGACACTTGATTCTCCAGGTCATGAGTTCGAGCCCTACATTGAGAGTAGAGATTACTTAAGGAAAAAAAAAAAAAAGTCTTTAAAATAATAATAATAATAATAATAATAAACTCTAAAAACTGTTTCCCTTCTCCTCTCTTTTTCAGACCACCCCATTCCACCTCCTGTGACTCCCTAGAGAAATGCTTTTATTATTTTATTGTAAATCCAGAGTTTCCATATGCAAATACAAACAGGAATGAAATACATGTTTATTTCCACCCCCTCTTCTTCCCACAAAAGGGAGCATGTACTGCAAGTTATTTTTCACTTAGCAATATGGCTGAGCGGGGACGATCCCTTATCAGGACGCAGGGACGCCCCTCATTCCTTTTATCCCCACCCACCTGGGCTCCCCGGGGCCAACAGCCCTTTTTGTTTTAATAACCCCAAATAACCCTCACCTACTAGCCCTCAGGTGTGCACCCCGGCCACCCGGCCTCTTGAATCAGTCTCCCACGGCCTCTGTCACCCTGGGCCGGGCCAGCATCATCTCAGCCCCGGGACCTTGGGATTCCCAGCTCATCCCCCCCACCCCCACCCCTGCATTCTCCACCAGGAGCCGGGCGGGCAAGTAAAGCAGGCTTCACTCAATGCTTGGGTGCCCACGGCTGCCCAGAGGCTCGGTGGCTACACTCCCGAGTCCTCAGGAGGCACACATCCTCTCCGGGATACAAATGCTTCACCCATCCCACCCCGTCCCCCTGTCCCCGGCCCCCTGGTCTTGCTCTGGTCTTGCTCTGCGTAGGGCAAGTTCATTCCAGCCTCCAAGCGGTCGTGCTTGCTGCTCCCTCCCGCCTGGAACTTTCTCTCCCTTCAGGTCTCAACTGGACTGTCAACGCCGCCCGCCCAGGGCTCCGGTTCTGCCGCCGGCGGCCTGCCTCATGGGGTGAGCCTGCCCCATCGCTCGAATTCTGTCTTGGCAGAGTGTCACCGGAGGAAAGCGGCTTGTGTGGTCAGTCACTTGTTTTCTGTCTCCCCCACTAGAACCGAAGTTCCACGAGTGCAGGGGGGACCGTCTGTTCACCGCTGTGCCCCAGGGGCCTAGAACAGGGCCTGGCACACGCAGTGCTCCTCAAGACCTACTGAAGGAAGGTCCCTTTCCGGTCTCCGGGAAGGAAGGCACAGCCATCACCCCATTTTATGCAGGCAGAAACTGGGGAGCCCAGAGGGGCAGCGCCTGGCTCTGGGCCCTGACAGGGGCACAAGCCAGGCATCCCTGACTCCCAGAATGCTCGGAGCCTGGCACACCCCATTCCGGGTGTCGGGGAGGGGTTTCCAGCAGGCCTGTCCCCACCCCCCTCCCCACCCCGGAGTGTGGGAAGTCATTTATTCCCTCACCACTGGTGTCGGCACCTACTGTGGGGTGAATATACATGACGGCCCAGGGACACAGGACACAGTAGGCCCTCAGCAAATTGGTGCCCAGCCCCCAACCCCCGCAACTCCCTAACTTCCCTTCAGGGAGGCCAGCTACAATTTGGCGATTGTTAGAGAACTTTTTTTTTTTTCTTTTGGGAGGAAAGCTGCAAGTCATTAAGGGCTGCTCCCGGCCCGCGGGTCACCATTTCCTGTTTAGAAGAAAGAATCATCTCTCCTTTGGAACATGAAGCTCCCCCCACCCCCGGCCTGACTCTGGGGCTCTGGGACGCCTGGGAGTCCTGCTCGGCTCCCCGCAGGAAACTGGCACCTTCAGCACCTTTTGTGCTCAGAACGGACACTCATTTTCTCCTGGCCCCAGGAGGGCCCCAGAGGTGAGGTCACCGTGACAACCAGCCAGGAGTGAATTATCCCAGCCTAGGACGCAAGCTAACCGTCTTCCCGTCCTGTCCTCGAGCAGGAAGCTGAATGACCCCTACCCTTTGGCCTGGCTTCTCACCCTCTCGGCTCCAGCCAGCCAATTTCCTTGCATCAAAGGCCATTTGGTACCCAGCAGCCAGACAGAGGTGTGGGTCCGACAGGGAGGCCAGAGTGGGGCCCGGAGCCCTTGGAAACAGGAAGCACATCCTCTGTCCCCTTCGTGCTCAGCGCATTCCACGCCCTCATCTGGGAGAAGCAGCCAATCCCTCCCCAGACCTGCAGTGCTGGGGCAAAGCCGGCAGCCTGGGAGCTGGCTTCTCACCCTGTGGGCCTGGTCCGCCTCAAAATGGAAGGATGAATCGATCAGGGTCACATGTAAAGTGCAAGGAACGTGCGCATCCCACCCCCCCCGCCCCCCACTGCTCACTGGCCCACAGGTGTTCCCACCCTCCCCACCAGACAGGACACCCAGGCTCAGAGGAAAACCCACGTGCACGAATAAAGTCCATGACAGTCAAAGTCAGAAGTCCAAAGCCACATGACGTTTAAGAGGACAGGATTTAAGCCCGTGTCGGGAATATCCGAGCTCCAAGGACCCCTGGCCCCTCCTCCCTTCCTGAAGGCCCTTTAAAACACCCACCCCTCTAGAAAACTAAGTAGACTTTCTTAATACATAAATTAACCACTTTATTGAATATCAATAAACTGTACATATAACTATACAAAACGTTTCCTTAGTACAAAATGTTGCTTGCAATATAAATACCAGTGTACCTTTAAAAATGTAAACATCTTCCTCCCAGGCCCACCTGTCAGACCCCAAAAATAGTTCTGGGAGACACATCGGTCAGGCTGAAGCACCCCACTCGGGCCCCCAACAAGTGACAGCAATTACTCACAGTCTCTTTTGAGACGTTGTTAAATTGCCCATGAAACAGGTGCCACCATGACAAACAGGAGGCTGAAATAGCTGCCCAGGCCCGGGGGCAACCTGGGGTCCAGACCAGTCCTTGTGTCAGTGACCGCCCCCACAGGCCCTGGGGGTGAACCTGCGCGGTTAGTCACACCTCCTGGAGGGGTGGCCTGAGGGTTCCGGGTGGGGGAGGAGTGGGTTCCCCTGAGTGGGGGGAGCTTCCTATCAGTCTGTCTGCTTTTGTCCCGGAGCTCAAAGCAGCTGTATCCAAACACCTTTGGATACACAAACCCACACAGAGAGGCCAACTCCAGAACGCTTGGCTGCACGCCACCCTCCCCACCAGCCGTTCACAGAAACGTCCACGGGAAGGCCTCTCTCAGAGCCCACCGAGGCACCAGGGCAGAGAGAACTGGAAAAAGGTCCTCAGAGTCCTGCGGGGCAAACGCAGCCAAAAGGGGGAGCTCAGAAGGGAATTCCGTGGCAGTTGGAAGCATGGAGGCCGCAATGGCCGGGGGAGGGTCTGGAGAGGCAGAAGGAGCTTTGAGGGTCAGCGGGGGGCTCGGGGGCCCCCCGAGCAGCCTGACTCTTGGTGCTTGTGCAGCAGGGACATGCGGGAAAAGGTTCGGGAGCAGGTCTTGCACTGATACTTCTTGACATCCGAGTGGGTCTGGAGGTGGGCCCGAAGGTTGGAGCGGTCGGCGAAGGCTCGGCTGCAGTGGGAGCAGGAAAAGGGCTTCTCTCCTGAGGACAGAAAACGGGAGAGTCGAGTGCTAAACCACTTGGGGTAACAGCTGGCATTTATCTGAAATCCTGGTCCCCCCACCCCGGCCTTCAGAAGCCAGATCACCCCAACCCTGAAGGAATCCCATGACCCAGAAAAACCAGGCCCTATTATCTGGTGCCCAAAGTCCTAGATGTGATCGAGAGTTCTGCCACCTCCCACCGGGTGACCTTGAGCAAGTCATCTGGCTTCTCTGAGCCCCCATTTGCTCGTCGGTAAAATGGAGCTGTTCACCCCCGCACCTATAGGAGTCAGTAATCCAGAGCCGGTAAGTAAAGCCCTCATCATGGCAAGCTGGCCGGGGGTGTTCAACACACCATGACAATGATGGTGACGGAATTTACTGAACACTTACTTTGTGCCAGGGACTCTCGCCTCATTTAGTCCTACCTCTGTCCTCAGTTTAGAAACGGTGAAACTGAGGCCCAGAGAAGCCACGTAGGATATGCAGGGTCATCCAGCAAGAACCAAGCACCCTGATTCCAGAGCCCTTGATTTTAACCACTACACAGACGGCCTCTCAGGTAAGGGGGCTCTAGTGGGTACTCCTTATTTTCACGCCGGGATTCACTTCATCGGGGGACAAAGCTGGAGTCAACCTTAAAGGCTCCCGGCCACACCCCTCCCCCCAGCAGGTTAGGCCACTTCTCTGAGCTGCTTCCGCATCACAGTGCTGCTGCCTGCCGACCATGTTCTTTCCTTCCCTTCGTTGTCAGTGATCTCAAGTCTTGAAATTCAGGGATCTCCCCTGGATTCACCCCAAGCCTCTAGCCCAGGGCCTGGGACCCCGCCACAAGGTGACAGAAACCTTTTACCTTATGACTTGTTTAGAACCCCTTTCTACCTGTGCCCCTCGTACCACCTGCCTGGCCCAGGCCGTGCCGAAAAGAGTCCTGCTCCCGGAGCTAGGTACACAGTACGTGCTCACTCAAGAAGTGTTTATACAAAGAGAAGTCTGTTGTTTTTTAAAGCCTCAGAGGAGCCTGACCCCTCAATCACCACCAGATAATGCTGTTCACCAATTTTTCCTAATTCCTGCCCCAACGAAGACGATATAAGTACACAGTCCGAAAACACCGACAATGTTATTGTGTTTTCTTGGGGGTGCAGCATTTCCTACTAAATAAGAAGGCCAAATAGTAGCTCATTAAACAAGTACTTATCAAGCTTCCACTATGTGCCAGCCAATAAAACTGAACATTCTTTACTACAAAGTAAAATTCTATCCTCCCACTCTCAGCCTGATATGCCCCTAGGCCATGGCCCACTGGTTAAATCTGTGTTGGAATTCAAGAGCAGGGAATGAATGAATTCCATCAGCCTCTGGGTGCCTGGGGCACTGTGCTGGGCACCGGGAGGGAGGGGTCCAAAGTCAGATGCCTGAGGCTGACTGTGGAACCGTCCACTCAAGGGCTCAGTCTCCTGGGGCAGAGAGAGACAAGGCAACAGGCCACACCACGGAGCAGGGGGACTTAGCAGGAGGACTAGGGAAGGGATGTCTGAGTTAACTGGCTCGGTCACTACTGAGCACCCTCTGCATACTAGGCCAGGAAGGTCTGATGACTGCACTACAAGGTCCACATGAAGTTCTTCCTCCTTCACACACTCCCTGGTGAACTAAGGGCTTACTGGACACAGATCTGGGTAAGGGGGCACGGAGTCCTATTTCCCCAGGGCACGGAGAGCCACTACCCTCTCACCTCCTTGACAGAAGTGAAGCGACCCTGGCTCCAGCCTTGTGAGCTGTGACTTGGGAAAGTGATTTCCTTCTGTGCCTCAGTTTCCTGATCTGTAAGGTGGGGGTTACAACGGCACCTCCTTCCTGGGGCTGTCGATTTACTGCATTAACCCAGGTAAAGGAGGCCCTGGGCAATACCCTTCCCACACAGCAAGTGCTCAGTGAACGCTACCTTTACGCTGCGTAGGATCAGACACAACCGTGAACAAAGGAGAGAGGCCTTGGTAGGATGTGATGGGGTTGGGGGGGGGGGTCTGTGTGTGCAAGCAGCAAGCACAGACCTGCACCCCTTGCAGATCCCCCACCCCCGCAGACGTCTTTATGGTGATCCTGGCGAGTGTGAAATCGGCACCAGGCCGGCGGGGACAAAGGCCGCCGAGGGGGGCACTGTACATGCGATACTCCCCGGATTAAAGGGGCCTGACACGCTGCGGGCCAGCAGCTGAGGCCGGGAACAGGTGCTGGGCACCACTGGCCCATGCACCTGCTCCACTCCCCCAGCCCCCACCCACTGGGCCCACCATTAAGACACACAATGGGAGTCAATGAGGATGGTGATGGTGCATTTCAACAGGCTTTTTGTGTCTGAGCCATGCCTTTACATGAAAATAATGTCAGAATGGGAGGGGGGAGAAGCTGGGGGGCTCAGGGGAGCACCCCAATGGTTTCAACTCCCCCAAATAGAGCCCTCTTCAGCCCAGGACAGAGGCCTGGCAGTTGGCGGGACCTTTACATCAGGTCCCTTTAAAATCAGGGCTGTGTGTGCACGAAGTGAGAGAGACGGGGGGTGGGGGGAGGGGGGTCGTCTGCAAGCGGGGGGGGGGGGGGGGAAGGGGGGGATGCCCGGGACACTTTGTGGGAGTCATAATATCAATAATGCCTGCAAAACGCCAGGCCTAAACAAACCACCCCACTGACCCTCATGGCTCAGAGGTCAGCCACTGGGCCAGGAAATGCCAGAACTGAGGTCTCCAAACCCGTCAGCCTGACCCCAAAGCTGCTAGCTACGACCCTTGAACCTTCTCCCAAAGTCACACCCCAAAGAGCAGCCACCTTTCAAGTTCTGAAAGGACGCAGCGGCTACCTTTTCCACATTTCCAGAGAGTTAAAGGATAGAAAAGTCTCCATTTCACAATTTTCTACACATTTAGTCTCATGTTTTTGAAACACAGGTAGAACTGTGTTTTCTGCCGGCAAAGGTATTCCCAGGGCCGCAAGATAGGACTAAGTTTATCTAGTCCACGGTGGGGGCAGGGAGAGCAGCCCTGAGAACCATGATAACAAATTATTATGAAGTGATTAAGGAGACACTGAATCTTGATACCCGCCCCTAACAAGTGCTATCAGAGTCCTGAGGCTCAGAGAGGTTCAATCACTTGCCCAAGTTCACACAGCACGGAAGCGGCGCGAACATCAAAAACATTTCTGTGCAGGGGGCACCGGGGTGGCTCAGTCAGCTGGGCGCCCCAACTCTTGATTTCAGCTCAGGCCACGATCTCACCGTTGTGTGAGTTCGAGCCGCGCATCAGGCTCTGTGCTGACCGTGTGGAGCCTGCTTGGGATTCTCTCCCCTCTCTCTGCCCCTCCCCCACTCGCCTGCTGGCTCTCTCAAAATAAACAAACATTAAAAAAAAACATTTTCGTTATCACGTATCGAGTGGTGGCCCAGGTGCTTTCTGCATATGCTTTCTTTCAGGTAACCCGTGCAGAACCCCCACAGGCTGGTCTCATGCTCATTTTACAGAGGAGGAAACTGAGGCCAGAGTGGGGACACAGCAGAGCAAGGTTGGAAGAAGTTCTGCAAGCAGGATTCTGAGCCAGGTGGGGGGTCTGACAACATCCTGCCTGGCTGGGGAGGGGGTGGGGGTGGGGGTGGGGAGGGCGGGGCGCGGTGGGCTCCTTCACACCTGGCCCCGACAGCTAGGTGTTGGTTGCACCTTTCCCCGGACCCCCAACTCCAGCCCATCCGGTGAAGGATCGGAGGCTGCGGAGTCTCACAAAGTCACCCACCCGGCCCATCTGCCTGGCTGACCGGCGAAATAGTGCATGTGGCCGCCCGGCGTCTCCGAGCGCCGCGAGCAGGCCCGAGCCTCAGTTTGCGCACCCCGAAAGCGGCAGCCGGCCCGGCCCCCCACCCTGACCTCGGGCCGGCCGGCCGACAGGCGGAGGCGGGGGCGCGGGCGGGAGGGCGGCGGCCCGCAGGGACACTCACCGGTGTGGGTCCGCACGTGGCCCTGCAGCAGCCAGGGCCTGGAGAAGGCCTTCCCGCAGGTGCCGCAGACGCAGGGCAGCGTGTGGCTGCGGATGTGCATCTTGAGGGCGCCCAGGCTGAGGTATTCCTTGTTGCAGTACTTGCAGCTGAAGGCCTTGCGAGTCTGGGAGTCCTTGGCCACGGAGAGCCCGGCCAGCTGCGCGGGCAACCGGCCCAGGCCTGGGAAGGCAACGTAACCCTCGGCCTCCAGGGAAGAGGCCGAGGTGGAGGAGAAGGACGAAGGGGCCGGCGAGGGGGGGCTGGGCGGCTGCGAGCCTTTCCCGCTGTCGTCGTCCGACAGGGAGGTCAGCTCCGCAGCCTTGGGGACCTCCTGGGGCAGAAGGGCGGCCCAGCCGATGGGCTGGGCTTGGGGCGCCAGGAGAGAGTCCCAGATGAGCGTGGGCAGAGAGGCCGTGGGGTTGAGGACCTCGGGAGGCGGGATGGCCGCCAGCAGGTGGGCCTGGTCGTAGGGCTGCTGGAAGGTAAACTCTGGGGGGAGACGGAGAAAAGGGCATTCGGTCAGGCATTCGGTCGGTCGCGCAGTCAGTCAACAAACCGTAGCCTGCTGGGGCGGGGGCGGGGGCGGGGGCGGAGTGGGGGGGGGGGCGGCGCGCGGGGCCGGCGCTCAGTACTTACTGGAGGGAGGAAAGAATCGCGGCCCCGACGGCCCGTCCTGCCCGCCGGGAGCCCCTCTTCACCCCGGCCGCCCCGCTCGCCCGCCCCGGCCTCCAGATCTTACGCGCAGGGCGCCGCCCAGCCCCGACTCGGGGGCGGGGGCCCTGCCCCTGCGTCCCCGCCAGGCCCGGGCCCCCTCCTTTCCCCAGTCGCCCCGCCCCGCTTCTCCCCTGTCGGCCGCCGAGCAGACAACTCACGCAAGACCACCGCCCTCGGAAAGCCCTCCTCCAACAGTCCATTCACCTGCCCCGGGCTCCTCACACCCCTCCGCACACCGCCCCGCGCCCGGCCCCTTGGCTCCATTTTGGGCCCAGGATTTTGCCCCCGAGTCCCCCCTCCTTCCTCCCTCCCAGCCAGCCTTCGCCGGTCTCCCCGAAGCCCCCCGGGGTCCCTCACCCCGTCCACTCACCTGGAGAAGAGTCGTGCAGCTCGCTGTAGTTGGGCCTCCGGCGGGAGCAGGCGGACTTCCTGACGAGGAAAGAGCGCGGCATGGTGGCCAAAGCAGCCGGGGGTCGCCGGTTCGCACAGGGGTCGCGAGGCACTCCACCCGCGAGGCCGTGCCGCTGCGCTCTGAGTGGAGACGCGCCGCCAACTCCTTTAAGTACTCCAGCCTCTGGAGGGGCGTGGTCGAAGGATGCCACGCCCCTTTGTCACCTCGGCGCCAATCGAGGCGCGCCTTCGCCGGAGGCCACGCCCCGAGCAGGTGCGCCGGGGCTGGCGGGGCTCGCGCCGCGTGGCGCTG
>NW_024412463.1:1172850-1174463 GCF_014898765.1 Herpailurus yagouaroundi | reverse complement strand
GCCGCGTGGCGCTGGGGGCCGGGCGGGGGCCGCTCGGAGGCCCGGCCGCGGGCGCTGCTCCGATCGCCCCGCGGCGGATTGCCGGGGGCGGGCGCAGGGAGCCCCAGGCGAGGCGGGACCCCCTTCGGTACCCCGCGCGCCCGCCTGCCCAGCGATGCACGGTCGTCTGCTTCTGGCGCCCCCTGGCGCCGCCCGCCGCGGGTCTGGGCACCTGACGTTCCGAAACCGCCTCCGCCTCAGGCTTGGGGAGGGGGCGGAAATATCCTCGGCCAGGCTGGCGCCTCGCAAAGAGCGTGGGATTCACGAAGTACTATACACATTTCGGGTGAGGCTGCGAGGAAATGAACACCTTCACGTGGCTGCTGGTAGTGTGAAATGCCACAGCCTCTTTTGCAAAGCAATCTGGCATCATCTAGCAAAAGGCATCCGTTCCTTCACTTAGCAAATGTTTACTGAGCACCCGCTACGTGCCAGTCACTATTCCCGGGGCTGGGGACACATTCCTGAGCAAAACACTCGGGGTCTCTACCTGTAAAGTGTAGCTCGCCGTACGGTGGGGGAGAGAGACGAAAGTAAACAGATAATTATTAAGCAAAGGGAAGTGTGCTTTGATGGGGGGAGGCCACAGGACGCTGTGACAGTCAAGAAACGGGTCACCTGACAGGGGGTCGGGGCAACTTCCCAGAGGAAGTGAAGAAATACCGAGGGGAAAGGCCCGAGGTAAGACTCGGCCTACTTCAGAGTCTTTGAGAGCAGCTCCCAGGGATGGGGGTGGGGTGGCCAAGCCTGAGAGGTCAGATCTGCTGGGCCTCCAGGGCCTAGAGGAGTTTGAACTTTGCCCCAAGGACACTGGGAACCAAGACAGGATTTTCAGCTGAGGAGGGACCTGTTTAGAGTCTGGTTGAGAAAGATCACTCTGGGCAGGTGGGAGAAAGACGTGCGGAAGGGAAGGGCTGAGGCAGGACTTCTCGCCTCTCTGGGGCGTCATCAATACTGTGTCTAAAGGATCTAACGCTGGGCTCCACAGTGGGGGCACCGACTGGTCCCATGTGGCGTGGGCCCAGGGGAGGGACAGCTGGAACCTCACCCTCAGCTCTCCCGGGGACCCACCACTCCAGAGAGGGCCATGCCAGGCCTGGGGTGGGGGTGGAGGTACAGAAATAAATCCATAAGTAAGTCCCATCCCACTTGTTTTCATCTATGAGGCGAGGGCTATGAAAACCACCTAGAATGAGGGCAGGGACAATTGTCTGTTTGGGACAACTGTGTTCTAGTTGCTGAGTCGAGTCTAGGGTAGGGGGGAGAGATGGGCCATATGCAGTCACTACTTAGAATACACCCCTCTCCTGTGTCTATTTGGTTCCAAAATATGATTCTCCGCGTGCAGCCAGAGGGAGGAGTAAGACCATGTCTCTCCGCTGAAACCCTCCCATGTTCCTGTCTCACCCAGAGTAAAAGCCAAAGTCCTCACCACAGCCCTCCGCCCTGCTGATCTGACCTCTGCTGACCTTGTCTTGAGCCACTCTCCCCATTCCCCAGGCACAATGATTCCCCCCCCCCCCCGGGTCTTTGTGTTCCTCCACATCCCAGCCCTTTACCACCACAGGACCTTG
>NW_024412463.1:1160544-1172840 GCF_014898765.1 Herpailurus yagouaroundi | reverse complement strand
CCCTTTACCACCACAGGACCTTGGCACCTCCCAGCCCCCCCCCCCCCACCTCTCTTCCCCCAGATCTTCACCTGGCTGGCTCCTTTTCAGTCTCTGTTTCAACATTTTTCACCAATGGCTCAGCCTCATCAGTGATGAGAGAAATGCAAATTAAAACCTCTGGTGAGATACCATTTCACACCCATCAGAAGAACAAAAAGCTAAAATTTGGTCAATATCAAGTGTTGAGGAGGGTGTGAGGGCAGCATGACTTTTGTCCCATGCGGAGGACGGTGTCAATGGGCACAACCACTTTGAAAAAGCTTGGCATGAGCTAGTAACAGTCTACTCCTAGGCCAGCGGGCATCCCAGGGATTCTCAGCCCTGGCCGCAGATTAGATTCCGCTAGGGAACACCCAAGCCTGGGCCCACCTCCACATACACCCTGATTTAATCAGTCGGGGGGGGGGGGGGAACTGATTAATAATAAACATATTAACATGTTTTTCAAACGCTCCAGGTGATTCTACTGAGCACTGCTGCCCAGCCCCAAACTCAGAAGAAACAAGAGAATATTCACTAAACCCTTGCTCCTAATAGCAAGAATTTGGGAACGACCCAAATGTTTATCAACGGTATCATGGATTAACGAACGATGGTACAATCCCATAATGGAAGAATGAATGACCCCTATCTCCAGGGTAAGGAGTCCAGGGGCCGCTGGTGCGCAGACACCATCGCCTGGCCTCCGGGTTTCCATTTTCCTGGGTCGGTCAGGCACCTGCGCTCGGGAAGGGGTGGAGGGCGGGGGAGGACCTTTCTCGGATCAAGGCCGTCCCCTCCTTTCGGATGGAATCGTCCCCGCCCTCGCTCCCCTCCCTCTTGGAAGCGGCGGAGACCGCGAAGTGGGAGGGGGCTACGAACGAGGCCCCGGGGCCACAGACCAGCTCCCCGAGGTGCTGCCCCAGGGCCATATGACAGGGAAAAGCGAGGCGACACTTTTGATGCAGTGGTGTCAGGTCCTCCCGGAAGTGGGCGGCCTCTGGGGCGAAGCTGCAGCGAACCGGGCCGGGCCGGGCGTTCGCTCCCCGCTCCCCGCCCTGGGGCGCGGTCCTCCGGCGCCCTCTGCTGGCCGAGGCGCTCCCTGAGGCCGCTTCTGAGCCGCCACGCTCGAGGCTGGGAACACATGCCACTAATGGGGGTGAAAACTGGTACACCTGTCTTGGAGGACAGTCTGGGAATATCTAATGTGACCAGGAAAGGCCTCTGAGGGGAAGACACATTTGAACAGAGGCCTGCGTTTTCCACAGGTGTCCGTCCCCCACTAAAAGTAAAAACAGTAACTAAAAATGTGACACCCAAACAGAAAAGAAAGTCTCCTTCATCCCAGATATCCATTTCTCTCCCCAAAGGCAATTATTTTTAACCAGTGCTTTGTATGATCTCCCGGGGGGTCCTTATAGAAACAAGGAGACATATATGTAGACTAACGTACATGCCTTCTTTAGGTACCACAAATGGGAGCCCACACGCTAGCCTGTATCTTGCTTTATCCTCCCAAGTAACAATATTCAGTATCTTGAAAATTGTTCCAGATCATTACATGCAATTTCCTTAATCTTTTGCAAGACTGAAGACCCTTCCATTGTATGGATTTTACTACAATGGCAGGATGTATTTAACAAGAGGACTTTCCCTCCCAGAGCCTTCAGGTTAGATTGCAATTTTTCCGCTACTATAAACAACGTGGCAATTTCCATGGATGTGTTGAACACACATCTGTGCACTCTGGGTGAAAGGTGCCGTTATATAAAATGTTGATACATTTGTCCAAACATCGTCCAAAAAGGTTAAACTAAATTATAGTTCCACCAGCAGGGAAGTGAGGGCCCCTTCTTAAAAACTGGCCAGGCAGGGTATACTCTAACTTTTTTATCTTTGCCCATCTGATAAAGGAAAGTGAGACCTCCTAGTTGCAATTTGCATTTCACATGAATGGGGTGGAGCATTTTTACGTGTTCCAAAGCCATTCTGTTTCTCCGTGTTCGAACTATCCCTTCATGTCCTTTGGTCATGGAATCGATGAAATTCTTAATTGCCAAGAACTCTTTGTATATTAGGCCACTTGGCCCCTGTTGATTAGATCATTAACCGGGTGGCTGAATCAGAGTCAAAGAGTTAATCTTGACCAGGAAGAAGACGATGTCTACAGAAAGTCCAAGGAATGAGCCAAGGCTCAACCACCACCCTTATCCTTCCTTGATTTAAAAAACAAAGCTTCTTCGAGTGTCTCACACTTGCCTGAAAGCAAACAGTGATTCAGCCTTGGGCCTATGACCCCAGAGGACCTCTGAAGGAGTCAAAATCATATAAATTTTCAAATCATTTAAAAATTTTCAAAATCATATAAAATTATCATTTTACATCATTTAAAATTTAAAATCATTTAAAATTAAAATTAAAATTTAAAATCATTTAAAATTTATAAAATTATCATATAAAATTTCATTTATATGAAAGCATATAAATGGCTTTCAAGGGAGATTTTGGGTCAAAGTCTGTTGAATGTGGCCCCGAGTTGGGGGCTCCCAGAAAAGATGTGCAAACCCTTTTCGTTCCAATTTGCTGAGCACCTCCTGTGTGCCTGGTTCTGTGCAGGAGCCTCACTCCTATGGTATCTCTGTAGCCTCCCAAGGTAGTATTTGATGCTCTTACACTCAAGCCAATGCCCATCTGGAGACCATTTAATATATTATGGTGCAGTCATATTACACACCTGTCAAAAGGGAGAAAGCTCTGCATGTAATGGATGAGGGATCATCAAGACATTAAGTGGTAAAAACCAAAGTGCAGAACAGCATGCACAACGTAGTACCATTTGCATAGAAAGTGGGGGAAATATATAGGTATTTCTTAGAGACACAGAAGCCACCTCTGGAGGGGGACACAAGAAACTGGTAACGGTGATTGTCTCTCAGGAGGGGATCTGGGTGGCTGCCAGGCAGGGGTGGCAGGGAGAGGCTTTACCACATCCCACATCCCAGGTCTTTTTCTTTTTATCATGTGCAAGTATTAGCCTCATTAATTTTAATAGGGTAGCACAAGTCATCCATCATAGGACTTGTTAAATACCTAATAGTCCAATCAATGGAATATTTTACAGCTGTTAAAATGTCAAAGACCATCTGTGTATATAAACCCTCCATGGCTCCCATCTCATAGGAAAACCCAACGTTTGCATTACACCAGGAGGTCTAATGCAGGGTCCGGCCCTGGTGGCCCCTCCGAGCTGATGAGGCACCAGCCACAATGGACCACACCGGGCATGCTCCGGCTCCGGTAACTTGCATGTGATGCCCCCTTCCCCTGGAATGTTTTCCCTCCAGAGGGCCTCCAGGCTCATCCCCCTCATCTCCTCAGGGAAGCCTTCTCTGGCACCATTTCGTCAGCCACCCACCCCTTCTCTCTCCAGTCCTCATTCCCTTATCTCCCGCCCTGTTTGACTTTTCTCCCCTGCAACTCAACCACTACCTGACATTGTGTATGTTTTACTTTTTTGCTGATTGCCCTTTAGACCAGAGGTTGGCAAATACAGCCCATGGACCGAATCCAACCTAAGGTTTGCCTTTTATGGCCCCTTGTGCTAAGAATGGCTTTTACAGGAGCATCTGGGTGGCTCGGTCGGTTGAGCGACCAACTCTTGATTTCGGCTCAGGTCATGATCTCCCGGTCTTGGGATGGAGCCCCGCGTGGGATTGGGCTCCACACTGAGGGTGAAGCCTGCCTGGGATTCTCTCTCTCCCTCTGACCCTCCCCAACCTGCCTCATTCTCTCCCTCTCTCCCCGCCCCCCTGCCTCAAATAAAAAAAATAATAAAAAGTAAAATAAAAAAAAGAATGGCTTTTACAGATGACTGTTTGCAATCGATTTGAGGATGGGGAACACTAACTTGGAGTCCCAATTAAAAGCAAAATGTAAATCTTCAAAAGAGAATTCCATTCCTCTCTTTCGTAGACCTGTATTATCAAAAAATTATCTTTAAATATTACATTTTTAAAGAATGTTTATTTACTTACTTTTGAGAGCGAGAGAGCATACGCAGAAGAGGCAGATAGAGGGAGACAGAATCCAACGCAGGACTCAAACTCACAAACCATGAGAGCATGACCTGAGCCGAAGTTGGGACACTTAACTGACTGAGCCAGCCAGGTGCTCCTAAATATTACATTTTGTCAACAAAAAAAAAAATTGTGGAAATGTATTTTCTCTTATATAGGTACCTACATAATGTCCTCACTACTGAGGCCTAAAACCTAAATATTCACTCTCTGCTCTAGACGGCTCCATTGGGGCAGGACCAGTTTTATTTACTGCTCTGACCTACGCACCCCGAGAGGAGGTGCTTAATAAATATTAGCCAAATGGATGAATGAACTGCTAGACTTTTAAGTGAAAAACAAAAAGTCAAGGGAACAGCATATCTAATAGGCTGCCTTTTGTGCAGAAGTAAATAAGATAATATCCACCCCGTGGGCACAGACTATCTGTGAAAGGTGACCCAAGAGTCTGGTAGCATCTGAGGAGGGAAGAGGACAGGGGTAGGAAGGAGGCTTCAGTTTTCTTTTTTATGTTTATTTTTGAGAGAGAGAGAGAGAACAAGCAGGGGAGGGGGAGGGGCAGGGAGACAGGTGGGGGACAGAGGACCCGAAGCAGGCTCTGTGCCGCCAGAAAAGACAGCCCAATGCGGGGCTCAAGCTCCCGATCCGTGAGATCATGACCTGAGCCAAAGTCGGACACTGAACCAACTGAGCCACCCAAGTGTCCCTTCTCCTAACCTTTTCTGAAGGATATGAATGTTTTATTTTAGATACACATGTGACAATTACAAATAAACGGCTTTGTCATGAAAAAAAGCCAACCACAAAACCAAGACTATACTGATTGCCCCTGAGACGTGGTTTCTTTATCTATTCATTGGGGTAATAAGAAGGGGGTGGTTCTGGAACAATCCTGGGTAACTGGAAGGAGGTGATCACCCTGGTTCAAAGGCAGTTGTCCCAGGCCTCGAGGGCGGCAGGTGTCTGTGTGTGTGGGCTGAGGGATGCCCTGCAGCCGGGCCTCCCCACACCTGGCATGGCATGCTGATGCTCCCGCTGGTGCTCCAGGCCCAAGACGGGTCGCTGGGATCTCCTCTAGGTGCAGAGCGCGCCTTCCCCCTGCTAATCTCCGTGCACTGCCACCAGGGGTTCGCACACACACTCTCTCTCCAACTGTCTCATGCCCTAATTTGGCCTTGGCAGCCTCGCCCGTCGGACTGGACTGATGTCCCCCCGTTAGCTTCACCTTCCTGGCAGAAGGCTGACCCTGTCTCCAGGAAAAACCCCAGGAGCCTCCTCTCTGCCCCACCCACACCCACTTCCACACCTGTAGACGCTTGTGCCTCTCTGACCCGCTGTGTGGGGGAGATCTTGGCAAGCAGGAGAAAGTGAGCGCAAACGATTTTCTCAGGTCAGAGTCAGCTCTTCACTTCAGACTCATTAAAATAAGCTCCAAACCCTGCTCGTGGCCCCCCGAGCGGCTCCATCACCTTCACTCTCCCCGCCTTGCTGGTCATACAGGTTCTTTCCCGTAGCAGGGGGAACGCCCTTATGCTCCTCTGCCCAGGACAGCCTTTCCCAGCTCTTCCTAGAGCTGGCCTCAGTTCAAACATCACCTCGGAGACACTAATACCATCTCACTCTCCCATCTCTTGCACACCGGCCCATTTGATTCCCATGGCAAGATCATCAGTCCCATTTTATAGATGAGGAAACTGAGGCTCAGTGAGGTGAAATACTGACATGCCCAAGTCACAGCGAGCGAGAAGCAGAGGGTACCCGGCCTAAGAGGCTAGGACATGGTGATAACCCAGCCGGCCACAAACAAGGTCTCTGTGCCCAGTGGAGCTCACAGATGAGGGAGGGAGGTAGTAGCAGGCAACTCAGCAGCCCCAAGGGACCCCAGTTGAGTCAGAGGAGTGATATCCAAACTGACTCCAGGCTGAGGTCACAAGGATGGGCAGGTGAGAGGGGAAGGGGAGTGAAAGAACATTCAGGCAGCAGTGACCATGATTAAGAAGCCCAGGGGCAGATGAGCGTTGCAGGATGGGAAAACAGTTCACATGCTCTGTTCAGAGCCCCAGGCCCAGGTCAGTGCTGCTGCTGCTTTTACTTTTAAGTTTATTTATTTTGAGGGCGGGGGGTGGGGGGGGAGAGCACAAGCAGGGGAAGGACAGAGAGAGAGGGAGAGAGAAAGAATCCCAAGTAGGCTCCTCACTGTCAGTGCAGAGCCTGATGTGGGGCTTGAACCCATGAACTGTGAGATCTTGACCTGAACCAAAGTTGGAGGCTTAGCCATCTGCGCCACCCAGGCACCCCCTGCCAGTTAAGATCAAAAATGTTCAAATGGAGTTTAGGAAATCACGATGTGTTTAATATTTGCATTTAATATATTAACACTTAAAAAATTTTTTTTAATATTTATTTTTGAGAGAGAGAGAGAGACTGTGAGCAGGGGAGGGGCAGAGAGAGACAGAGACAGAATACGAAGAAGCAGGCTCCAGGCTCCGAGCTGTCAGCACAGAGCCCGACGCAGGGCTCGAACTCACAAGCCGCGAGACCATGACCTGAGCCGAAGTCAGACGCTTAACCGACTGAGCCACCCAGGCGCCCCAATATATCAACACTTTTAAGACATATGTACAAATCACTACACAGCACAAAGCTGAGGGCCAGACAATAGACAAGTCCCATTCCCTCAACTACACCCACCACCCAGGTCAGGAGCTAAAATCTCCAGGGTCACTTCAGAAGCCCACATGTGTACAAACACACACACACACACAAGCCCTCTAACCTTCACCTGTATGTTCTCACGGGTCTTCAAGGTAGTTTTGCCAGATAAAGCCCAGATGCCCCCATTAAATTAGAATTTCAGATGAACGACAAACAGGCTTTTAGTGTAAGACTGGGACAGACTTATTCTTTATCTGAAATTCAGACTTAACTGGGCTTCTTGTATTTTTATTTGCTAAATCTGGTAGCCCGACTTGGAGACTGGCTCCAATGAGCACTTCCAGCATAATCTATAACCGGTCTTCTGTTGATGGGTAACCGGGTTGCTTCTCAAGAACAATAGTCCCCTGAAAATCCCCACACAAAGGACTCTGACCTTACCTACAATTGTATCTGCAGGGTGTGTTCCAAAAAGTGGCTTAGTCACTTCTCTGCCTGGATTCCTGCGGCCGGGCTGCTGAGGCCTCCAGTGCTTTGGACAAGCGCCCTCTCAGTCTCTGGGGCACGTTTCTCTCTCTCTCGTCTCTGCCATTTCTGCCTGTCTCTGCTTTTTTCCCTATTTCTGCCTCTCTCTCATCCTCTTTCCCTTAGATCCAGCAGCTCTGAATAATAAAACACTCAGAGAGCAGGCAAAAATGTATTTGTAAGGACACCCACTCTGTCTCAGTCTAGAACAGTCAAGCTGGAAACAATCTAAATACTCGCTAAAGTACAGCCCCGCCTCACCAGCAGCACCATGCAGCCATTAAAAATAACACCAGACCGACACGGAAAGATGTTGTGGCTACATCATGGGAGTGAAAATGCAAGTCAATGAGACGTGAAGCATTTGCCCATTTTACATTTCAGTCAAAAATAATGATGGCTCAGAGCGCCTGGGTGGCTGAGTCGGTTAAGCCTCCGACTTGGGCTCAGGTCCTGATCTCGCGGTTCCTGATTTCCAGCCCAGAGTCGGGCTCTGTGTTGACAGCTGGAGCCTGCTTCGGGTTCTGTGACTCCCTCTCTCTCTCTCTCTGCCCCTTCCCCACTCATGCTCTCTCAAAAATAAGTAACATTTAAAAAAAATATATGGTGACTCAAGGACACGTAAATATTCTACTATTGATGGGATTAGTTGTCAGTGGGGGTGAAGTGGTTTCAGCTTTCTTCTTTGTATTTTTCTATCCTCCTGTCTTGTTATTTTCTTAACAATAAGCATTATGATTTTACAGGACACCTGTGTGGCTCAGTTGGTTAAGTGTCTGACTTCGGCTCAGGTCATGATCTCACGGTTCGTGGGTTCGAGCCCCGCGTCGGGCTCTGTGCTGACAGCTCAGAGCCTGGAGCCGGCTTGAGATTCTGTGTCTCCCTCTCTCTCTCTTCCCTTCCCCCGCTTGCACTATGTCTCCGTATCTCAAAAATGAATAATGTTAAAAACAAATAATAAGCATTATGATTCTTAACACTGTACATATTTGCTTCATAATTTTCAGCACTGTGTATATTTCCTATCTATACAAATTTATAAACAGGTATCACTATTTTCTTTTCTGAACCATTTAAGAGTAAATTAGAGACATCATGTCCTTTACTTTTAAACTTCTCTATGCAGGGTGCCTGGGTGGCTCACTCGGTTGAGCGTCTGACTTCAGCTCAGGTCATGACCTCACAGCTCGTGAGTTCAAACCCCAAGTCAGGCTCTGTGCTGACAGCTCGGAGCCTGGAGCCTGCTTCAGATTCCGTGCCTCCCTCTCTCTCTGCCCCAACTCACTCGCATTCTGTCTCTGTCTCTCTCAAAAATAAATAATAAAACATTTTTAAAAATCTAAACTTCTCTATGCAAATTTAGGAACAAGGATATCCCCCTATGCAACTGTAGTATAACCATCAAAATTGGGAAACCTAACATTGATACAATACTGTTCCTTACATACCACAGTCCATATTCCGGTGTCAGCAATTGGACCAATGATATCCTTTATGGTAACCCTCACCTATCAAGGATCCAAACACAGCACTGAAGTCAGCTACCACACCTCTGTAGGCTCCTTTGACCTTGACAGTTAGGAAGCTCTGGCTGTTTTGTAGAATGTCCCTCAATTGGGATGATTTGCCTGACAATTCCTTATGGTTACATCTGGTTAAATGTTTCCGCCGTATCTTCAGGTGTATCCCATCGAGTCACCCATGGTTTGCCCCATTATCGAGGATACTTTTTTTGAGAGACCGCGAATGGGGGAGGGGCAGCGAGAGCTGGAGACAGGATCCGAAGCGTGCTCTGCGTTGACAGCAGCGAGCCCGATGCCGATCTTGAACTCACAAACTGCGAGATCATGACCTGAGCCACCCAGGCTCCCTGAGGATGTTACCTTTAATCACTTGGTGAAGAAGGGGTCTGCTAGGTTTTTCCATTACAAAGCTGCTAATTTTCCCTTTGTAAATAATTTCTGGGGAGATCATTTGAGACCAAATAGTCCAGATCATTTTTAGAATCAGAAAAGGTATCACTAAAGTCTTACAACCTGTAAGGACTGAGCTTGTCCACCTGATTCTAACCATCACCTCAGCCGCTGCCCCACCCAAGCTACAACAGGTTTGCGGTAACACTAGCCTACCTCACATTCTATAATAGGATTTGCTAAACTAGCCTAAGGATGCATTTTACCTGAGGTCCTTTCTAAAAGATAGACTCCCCGGCCCCACCCACACCTACCAATCAGAATCTCCAAGGGAAGGGCCTGAGAATCTATTTTATAGTAAGTGACTCCCAGGTAATTCATGTCTTCAGGCCAAGTTTGGGAAACACCTCACTTAATAATAGCAGCTTAGTCACCAAACATTTACAGCTGCTAGCTGCTTAGGTGGGGCCGGGCACTGAGTGGTCTCAGGGATGGGTGGGGGGAATAGTGGTGACATTGGTAGCTCATTTATTAAGCACTTATTTTGCTCCAGGCCCTGTCCTAATGCTTTCTGTGGACTATTTAACTAGATTCCCATAACTCTATTAAGGAAGACACTCATTAATCCCATCTTATGGATAAGGAAACCAAGGCAGAGATTAGAATCATCTGTCCACTGGTCACAGAGCTAGTGGGTGCTGGGAATAGGAGGCTGTGCAGTGTGCCTGAGACCGTGCATCTAATCACACTTCTGTGCTGAAAACACCAAGTGCTGGGTCCCTGCTTGTGCAAATTACTCATCCCATGTGGCCTCCACTCCCTCATCTGTGTAACGGGAATGCTATTAGCGTCTCTCCTGAAGGGCTGGTTAAGAGGATTCAAGATAGGACTTTTCCAGAGTAACCTGAATGCCTGGCTTTGATCATCTTTCAGGAACTAGACGATTAAATCAAAATTATTTGCGGGTGGGGAGGTACTATGTCGGGAACCAAGGATGAGAAAGATTATCGTTATTCCTGTACTCTTAGTGCCCCGCTGAGCCCTATGTGGGACGCTCAGCAGACACTAAGGTTGGGGAAAGCATCCAGGGACCACGTCGTCGAGGGCCTGGGCAGATCCGGTTTCCACCAGGCAGCGGCCATCTTCCCTTGCCTGCCGGCCTGAGTCTCGCCTCCTGTGCCCAGCAAGGCCCTGCTCCCCACAGACGGTGGGGCCAGCTCCAGACTCTAGGAGACACGGCCCCCTTCAGGCTCTGCTTACCACCGCACAGGCCCCTAATTCTGGGGGCCACTGAAAGGAAGTACCATTGTAAAAGAGCCCCCTCTTAGTTCCATTTCAATGCTAGGAATATGTATTGAAGGTATTTGGGACCAAGTACGGAAGAGAGTAGGGCACAAGACAGGCAGAGTCCTTGCCCTCAAGAGCTTAACTTCTGAGTATGGGAGACAGCCATTAAAACAAGGAATTGTACAATTATTTAGTTACTTTTTAAATGTTTATTTAAATTTGAGAGAGAGACAGAGACAGTACCCGAGACAGGAAGGGGCAAAGAGAGACGGAGACAGAATCTGAAGTAGGCTCCAGGCTCCGAGCTGTCGGCACAGAGCCGGACGTGGGACTCGAACTCACACGCTGTGAGATCGTGACCTGAGCCGAAGTCAGACGCTTAACTCACTGAGCCACTGAGGCGCCCTCACAAAAAATAATTTAATGAGGTGTGAGTTGCCTAGCACATAGCAGATGTTCAGAACATTTGCCGTGCTAATACACATTGAGTAGGGTTTACAGACTTGACCAGTAAAAAACACACAACACCCAATTAAATGTCATTCCTAACAAACAACAAATAGTATTTTTAGCATGAATATTCCTCACATTCACTTCTTGACTTGAGCAAATTATACTTCTGTGAAATATTTCATACGTATTTATACTAAAGTTACTTGTTGTTTGCTTGAAATTAACATGTAACTGGGAGTCCTGAATATTGAGCAATGGGGCCACAGAAGTAAATAGGAATCCTGACCTCAGGAAACTTAATAGCATAGTCCGAGTATTTATACAAAAGTTTAATAAATACTCTGGGGGCGCCTTGGTGGCTCAGTCAGTTAAGTGTCTAACTCTTGGTTTCGGCTCAGGTCATGCTCTCGCGGTTCGTGAGTTCAAGCTCCGCGTCAGGCTCTGCACCAACAGCAAGGAGCCTGCCTGGGATTCTTTGTCACTCCCTTGCCTCCCCTCGCTCACATGCTCACTCTCTCTCAAAACAAATAAATAATTTTTTAAATACACACTCTGATTAATATCAGAAGTTTCTAGAGGAACATCAGACATGAAAGTCTGATCTAGGAATCCAAACTGCAACTGGGAAGCAAAAACAGTGGGGGAAGTGGAGGAGGGGGCCAGCAGGACCAACCATTTCAGAGGAATAGTGGGAGACCTGACACGCTTGCGACGTGGAAAGGCCCGTATGGTCAGAGCACAAGGAGTAGGAGTGTCGGGAGTTGAGGCTGGAGAGGCAGGCAGAGGGCAGAGCACGGGGGGCCTGGAGGGGGGCCCTGGAAGGCCAGACCAAGGTGGTGGGACTTTATCCGAGGGTAACTGGAGCCTTTGAAGGGTTTTCTGGGCTCCTTCTGGCAGCTTGGTGGAAGATGCAGTAGATGCTGGCTAGAGAACACTGGAGAGGCCAGAAGGAAAGCTGCGTCGGTAATTCAGGTGAGGTCATGGCGGGTTTTGAGATGCTGGTGGCAGTGGGATAGTGATGTGGGAGCTAACATCATAATTTTGTAACATGGGGTGTTGAGGTAGACAAAGGAGTTAAAGATGATGTTTAGGCGAACTCTTGAGCAACCTGGAGGGACGTGTAGCACCTTCCCTAAGGTGCTGGGGGGTGAAGGACCCAGCACGAGGTGTGGTAGTAAGAGGGCAGAGGAAGAGCTCACTCAGCTTGGGCCATGCAGAACCAAAGATGCTTTCGAGTCATTCTGTGGACAGCTCTTAGAAGAAGCTGGCTCTGTGGGCCTGGAGCTCCAGAGAGCTGTCTGGTGGAGAACTACGGGTCTGGGCTCATCAGCACATGGACGGTAACGAAATCCAAGAGAAGAGTGGT
>NW_024412463.1:1160082-1160444 GCF_014898765.1 Herpailurus yagouaroundi | reverse complement strand
GGGGGGGGGGAGTCTGCCTGGGGAGAGGACATGGGGGGAGTCTAGGGCAGAGGCTGAAGAATTCCAACAGCTAAGGGAAGGGAACCGGAGATGGCAGCTGCCTAGGAAATGGAAAAGGAACATGGTAAAGAAATAGGAAAAGAAACCAGGACGGTGTTGCAGCAGCAACGGTTTCTAAGAGGAGGGCCGGGTCAAGAGCACGAAACAGGCTAAAGACGAAGTGGAGGGGACTAAGAGAGACTGACCTATCTGCTGGAGTCAGTGACGTGCCTTGTCCTCTCTGGTCTCTGGGGGAGGGCAGGGTTCAAAGCACAGGTTGGAGGAGCTGAGTAAAATTGGGAAAGGAGAAACTGAAGCACTGG
>NW_024412463.1:970216-1159982 GCF_014898765.1 Herpailurus yagouaroundi | reverse complement strand
CCCCCCCCCCCCCCCCCCACAACCAGCTCAAGGTGTCTGGGTATGAACTTGGAGGAGAGTAGGGGCCAGTAAGTAGATGGTGGGAAAAACCCAATCACGTTCAGATGCTATTTAGGAAGAGAGCCAACAGCAGGCGACACTCGACGCACTCGAGTGGGAGGGAGAAGGCCCAGGTGGAGAAAGGAGAAAAGGTCTAGATGATACTGTGAGCCTGTGGACTTCTGGCTTCTGGTTTCTTCACAAAATAGGAATGTTTACTATTTATTAAATGGCTCCCATTTATTAATCCCTTACCATGAACACTCACCAGTCTGTAATTATACATTTGATTATATGTGAATCCCCAGTGCCTGGCACAGTGCTGGCACATGGTAGGTGTTCAGTCAATACTGTGTATGCCTGAATAGGAAGACATCATCCATTTCCCCAATAAGGAAATTTTAAAAAGTTTTCTGGCCAAACTGAACATGAGAGCTTTCACCATTGCAGATGAAGTACTCAAATGCCTGCCGATTCTCACTTACTTACATACCTAAATCAAAAGTAAAAATATTTTGTCTAGTCGAAGAAGTCAGGAGGAGGATCTTCTTTAAACCTAGACCAGGTCTTGTCACTCGAACCTCCAATGCTCCCATCTCACCCAGAGAAAAGCCCCAGATCTGCCCCCCTCCGGCAGCCGCCTGTTGACATGCTCCCATGACTGCCCCCTCACTGCCCTGCCCCAGTGTAACACACAGGCTCCCGTTAGGGCCTCTGAACATTCCCTCCAGGAACGCTCTTCCCTACCTGGTCAGCAGGCTTGTCCCTTGTTTCATTCAGGTCTCGGTTCAAATGCCATTTTCTTGATCTGTCTGGGATGACAAAGGACTCAAGGACTGCCGCCGTGTGTAGCATTAGACCTTGTGATTTCCTGATGTGTAACCGGAGTCCAGGACTTAACTGCTTTAGCCAAAGGTGGGGGTATAAAGGCAGGGGTAAGAAGACTCATGGATTGCTGGTACTGTCCATAGCAAGAGGGAATGATAAAGAGGGAGGGGCATGGAGGGAGGAAGCTGGAGATGCTGAACTCAGTTTGGGCCGTATTAAATTTAAGGTTCCCATGGGATTGGGATCGGAACGGACAAGCCCAGGGAGAGAAGCCCAGGAGCTGAGTGCCCACAATGCAGCAGGCATCCTGCCAGGGTTTTGTGTACATTGCTCCTTGAATCCCAAGAACTTTAAGATGCAGCTATTCCTGGAAATGTACGACTAGATAAAAGCAACACTTCTAGGGGCACCTGGGTGGCTCAGTCGGTGGAGCGTCCGACTTCGGCTCAGGTCATGATCTCACGGTTCGTGAGTTCGAGCCCCACGTCGGGCTCTGTGCTGACAGCTCAGAGCCTGGAGCCTGCTTCCGATTCTGTGCCTCCCTCTCTCTCTGCCCCTCCCCTGCTCATGCTCTGTCTCAAAAAATAAAACATTAAAAAAAAAATTTTTTTTTAAATAAAAAAAAGCAACACTTCTACATTTGTTTTAAATATATGTAATTAAAAATAAGCAGACATTTGAATAGTTCATTTGCAGTGATAAACGCTCTTATAGTCAATTTGGCCAAAAAACTTTAAAAATGTCCTTACCGGAAAAATGAATGACTTCCTTATATTCAGGCATATATGTTATTTACTAGGCATCTTTTATGTGTCAGCACTGTGCTAGGCACATATTAACTGTAGAATTATAAATTGATAAGGGATTAGTAATTGGCAGCTAGTTAATAAATAGCAAATATCTCCTACTTTATAAAGAAACTAGAAGCCAGAAACATCACTCCTATTTTATTGTAGGGAAACATTTAAAAAGGGAAAATATTTGCCAGACGTCCCACAGCCAGTGGCAGCATGCAGAACAAACATGCCATGACCTCAGATCTTAATGCACAAAACCCTTTACTACAACATCTCGGGGATGCTAAGTCATTGGAATGGAGCTGAAGCCACGTGTCTAAATAAAGCCTTACTTCACGGAGCCCGATCACTTCTTGCCTCACCAGAACTCCCAGCTGTGACAAGTAGGGGTTGTGTTCATTTCCAAGAGAGGACAAGCTCAGTGAGGCCCCACCATTAAAGCGTCAGAACAAAGATCAGAGCCAGATTGGACTTGCGACAAACAAGAATGTCTCCTTAGAAAGAGCAACAATCTTCTGGAGTCTCCTCAGGCCCAAACCTCAGCAAAAGGTGGTTAATGAGGGACACCTGGGTAGCTCAGTCCTCGGTGTCCGACTCTTGATTTCGTCTCAGGTCAGGATCTCGCGGTTCATGGGGTCAAGCCCTGTGTCAGACTCTGTGCTGACAGCAGGGCCTGCTTGGGGTTTTCTCTCTCCCTCTCTCAAAATAAACGTTTGAAATTTAAAAAAAAAAAAAAAAAAGTGGTTAATGAAAACAGGCATTACAGCTTGCCAGTCGGATAAATTATGAAATTTATTTATATTTCACCTTTTAAAAGCCAGAACATAACAAATTTCACTTTCTGGAAAGTCATCTTATTAGAAATACATGAAGTGCACTTAATACAAGGAAATCAGTTTCTTGGTACCACTAATGAGATGGACAGTCATTCGTTTCCTCAAATGAAGGCTCTGTCAAATTTCCCTCCAGATTCAGACCTCTCAAGTCAGGGAGGGCTAAGTGAATTTTTTCCAGAAATCACAGTGAAGGCGCTGACCTTAACATTTGGGCCCTCCAAAGCAACATCACATTAGAAAAGACTATTTTGCCTAGCAAAGGGCCCTGTCTTTGCTGGTCACTAGGCGTCTGCAGCCCCCACTGGCAGGCAGGGAGAGGCCCACAACAGCGGTGCTCACAGGCCCCAAAGCTCCCTGTCACTTACAACCTCAGCCACTGACCAGAAAAACTTCCCATGTTCAGAGTAGAGAGGTCTGACACGAAAAAATGAACCTAAATCCACGTCTTTTGGTTATGTTCCTACAGATTAGACTGACACCACTCTCAGCCTTGTATTTATTAATATTCGCAAAACATGGTGAACTTCAAGTTTCTTGAGCTAGTTTCCAGCAGTTTCCACAAGAGCTGTGTTTGCCTTTTTAACAGTGTGTCTTATCAAAAGGAGACAACAGGCTGTGAGACTAGATTTCCCATGACCTCTGCTTTACAAGGCAGGTTTCACACACTGATTTACAAATGGAAATCAGTTTCATAAGGAAACCATTTATGATAGAAAAGCAATACTCAGATACTCAGTTTAATCTAAGTTACCAAAGAAAAGATAAAATAACTAGAGTATCTACTGGAGCCCCAAACCTCTTCCTTCTTATTCATGTGAGGACTCCTTCTCGTGCCTCAAGGACAAGAATGTAAGCAGGTTCTCAAACAGAGAGGCAAACATGACGCAGTCCTTTGAAAATACCATGTTAGTTCGAAAATCACAACCAAAAAGCTACGGCCCTCGCACTGCTCTTAGCTGACCCTCCTCCCCACTTATGGATAAATGGAGTTTAACTTTCCTAACCTAGAAACACTTATTGTCACTAAAAAGATGTGGTTACACCTTATCCTAAAAAGGCACCATGCAGGCATTTAAGACTGAACCAGTTAACTCTAAGGGTGTGCAGGAGCGGTAGGAAAATAGAACTAATCAAAACTTCCAGCATCAGATCATGCTAAACCCAGAACATTCACCCCAACAGGCCTTTTGCAATGTTTCCCAGGAGGGACACTCCAGCTTCCGGCAGCTGCTGCTAAGGACCAACTAACAGAACCTCCGCAGCACAGAAGGAGCTCCACCACCGATGGGACACACGTTTGCCAGGGCTCACACACCTCACCTCAGGGACAAGGAGAGGAGGGAGGTGCTGGTCTCGTTTGTGCTATTCGTGACCCAGAACAGGTCCTGGCTGGCTCAGAGGACCTGAGAGATGCATACTAAAGGGGAGGAACGAGAGTGAAACAAGGGTAGGTGGAGAACCTGGATTCTCTTCCAGAAGAGGAAGCAGAAACTCCAGGGAGCAGCTAGGGGAATCAGAGACCAGACACATGACAGAGTTAACAGTAGGGGAGACCCCAAAGGAAGGGACGGCTCTGACCTGGGGACCTTTTTCCCTGTCAGAAGTGACCACAGCTCACTTCCAGGTCTGTTGTACATTGAAGGTGTAGGAGTCACAGGTTTCACGCCCAACACACAACGGACGCTCTGGAGCACGAGCTGGACAGTAGAGACCGCTCACTGATCGATGATGGAGCGCTGCAACACCTGATTCATCATGTCGTCTTCATCAACATCGTAATCCTGAGGGCGAAACACAGACCCTTGGCCCCGGCACCTGTCACAGCCGCAAAGACTCTCGTTCAATGGGGGAAGCGGGGCAGCCCAGTGACAGGCTCCGGAGACGCCTGGCCCAGCATGGATCCCAGCTTGTTTCTGGTGCCAGCCACGGAGCTCTGAGCAAACTGCTCGACCTCTCTGGGCCTCTGCCGCCTCCTCCTGAGGACGAGAACACTGATGGCTCCCTTAGACGGGGACTGTGAGGACCACAGGGCACCTGTGCGCGGGGCCTGGCACAGACCGAGTGCTCACATGGGAGGACTTTCACTGCAGTGAAACTGGACTTTTAATTCAACGAGGCCAAATTACCTACTTGATTACAACTTGGGAATTTCATCTGTCTTCAGGGCAGTAACAAAAAGGACAGTTATTGGGAAGTCTGAATCTCAGACACTCTCTTAGACTGAGAATACACATTCTTAGGACAACTTAGGAAAGAGTCATGCTTTCCTTCTTGGGTCCTGAAACACAGCCATTAAGACTGAATGCTGTTCTAAAATCCTCACAGCATACATATATATATATACATATATATATATAAAAACAAACAAACAAACGTTCTACTTCAAGGGTTTGGCCAAATTTATCTATTACTAGAATGCTAACACAACAGTGGGTCCCTTCAAACCACTCAGCACTAGGGAAAGGACACAAACCGGATGACTACTTTTGGCAAGTGGATGTGTTTTGACCTAAGATGCTCTAAAAAACATGTGACACTTCATATGGAATTCCGCCTTTCCAGCTTCTTGGGGTTGGGACAGGCGGAAGAAAACTGGCAATGCCGTGCCTGTGTCTCTACACACTGCTGTCAGCGGGAGCTGATGGCAGCATGACATGTGTCAGGTGCCGTCTGGCTTGCAAATCCTCAGGGACACCATTTCCATTACCTGCCTGGTCCCCATGGGCATCTGAGCTTCAGGATCCCAAGCCAGGTGCTGGAACGGGTAGAAACTACACATACCAAAAGAAAGTGGGAAAAACTTCTGGAAGAAAACCCAGGAGCAATCTTACATCATGTCTCACTGTAGACACAACAAAGGCTCTGACCACTCAGTGGGCTCACGAACATAGACCACACAGCTGCTGTTCCAGGGAGCCCATCACATCAATGACAAAACTCAACAATGGGACCCACAGCTTTCCAGGTAAGAGAAGGGATGTTGTTGTGCTGTTACCCCAGGGGAGAAATCAGGCCCCGGGCTCCAGACTCACCACAAAAGTGTCGTAAGAAAACTGGTGCCGGCGCTGGATGTGCTCTATGAAGTTGGCGCTGCGGTAGTTGGGGTCTCCCCAAGGCATCGAGGCACATATCGGACAAACCTTTCAACAAAAAAGCACGGTCTTAGGCACCTGACCTTTGAGCTAACATTAGCCCTCTGTGGCCCGTATCTGGCCTTTCTTCCAGGGCAGCTTTCCTGACACATCAATTTAGGGCCTGGCCACTCCTTCATAGGTACATTCGTATCCCAGAAAACACTGTCAGTCTCCCACTCAGGTCAAAGACACGTGAGAGTGCCTAACGGCTTTGGCCATGATACTACCCTTTCCTGATCCCCTACTGTGGTCAGGACAATGTGTCAGCCCAGTAGGGGCCTAGACTATGGCCTTCTGACCCAGCACACAAAATGATCCAAAAGCACAAAGAAAAACAAGGAAATGACAGATGAACAATAACCTGAGGAAGTAAAACACAACCTTCTGTGCTATTTTTACAGAGTAAATGCTGAGACGAGAGGGCTGACGTTGAAAAGCCCTCATATAAGAAGTCGATTTGGGAATTACGGGGACCACATCAAAATAAAAAGCTTCTGCACAGGGAAGGAAACAATCAGCAAAACTAAAAGGCAACCAAGAGAATGGGAGAAGATATTTGCAAACATACCAGATAAAGGGTTCGTACCCAAAATCTATAAAGAACTTATCAAATTCAACACCCAAAAACCAAATAATCCAGTAAAGAAATGGGCAAAAGACATGAATAGATATTTCTCCAAAGACATCCAGATGGCCAACAGACACATGAAAAAATGCCCAACATCACTCATCAGGGAGATACCACCTCACACTTGTCAGAATGGCTAACATTAACAACTCAGGCAACAACAGATGTTGGTGAGGATGCGCAGAAAGAGGATCTCTTTTGCACTGCTGGTGGGAATGCAAACTGGTGCAGCCACTCTGGAAAACAGTACGGAGGTTCCTCAAAAAATTAAAAATAGAACTACCCTATGACCCAGCAATTGTACTACTAGGCATTTATCCACGGGACACAGGTGTGCTGTTTCAAAGGGACACATGCACCCCCATGTTTATGGCAACACTATCAACAATAGCCAAAGTATGGAAACAGCCCAAATGTCCATTGATGGATGAATGGATAAAGATGTGGTATACACACACACACACACACACACACACACACACACACACACACACACACACTGGAGTATTACTCGACAATCAAAAAGAATGAAATCTTGCTATCTGCAGCTACATGGATGGAAATGGAGGGTATTATGCTATGTGAAATTAGAGAAAGACAAATATATGACCTCACTCATATGAGGAATTTAAGATACTAAACAGATGAACACAAAGGAAGGGAAGCAAAAATAATATAACAGGGAGGGGGACAAAACATAAGAGACTCTTAAATATAGAGAACAGAGGGTTGCTGGAGGGGTTGGGGGAGATGGGCTACATGGGTAAGGGGCATTAAGGAATCTACTTCTGAAATCACTGTTGCACTATATGCTAACTAACTTGGATATAAATTAAGTAAATTAAAAAATAAAATAAAAACAAAAATGAAATAAAATGAAAATAAAATAAAATAATAAAGAAGTCAGTTTGGGCGTTGAAGACTGGGAGGTATTTGGAAAGACACAACATGAAAGGGTGCTCCACAAGGCTGGCAATGGCACAGAGGAAAGGCCAGGAGTCAGCAGTACAGGCATTACAGGCGATCAGCTGGCTAGAATGGAAAATTCAGAGATGGACAGAGAGGAGCTGGGACAGGGAGAAGCAGGCCTCAGTGGTCAGCTTAGAGATGGAACTCCACCAGTAATAAGGAAGGTATCGTAACAAAAGGGATTAGCAAAAGACGAATCTGAAATGGTGGAAGATTCCTGGTGGAAGGAGCTGGGCAGGCAGCTGTGGATATGGGGCTAGATCATGGGTCAGGTCAGGAGACTGAGAAGGAGGTCACTTCCAAAGGGAAGGGCTGAAACATCAACAGTTAAGAAGGAGTTCTGTAAAGGGAGAAGGGGTAGAACAGAGGGCCAATGAATGAAGGAAGAGAGGCTTCAACAGAGACAAAATAACCACAGGAATGTCAGAAAGCCAAAGGAGGGGAAAAAAGAGAAAATTAGGTTGTAGTACCAGAAACCGCAATGTTGGGTATAGAACTTACTTGAAAGGAAAAAGAGGAAAGGGTAATACTACTGAAAAGGACCACATTCAAACATTAAAAAAAAAACAAAAACAAAAAAAACCTACGTACCAGTCTGTGATACTTAGAGGAGTGATAAACACTTTCCTAGTAATTTTTTTTTAATGTTTATTTATTTTTGAGAGACAGATCATGAGTGGGAGAGGGGCAGAGAGAGAGAAGATACAGAATCCGAAGCAGGCTCCAGGCTCTGAGCTGTCAGCACAGAGCCCGACACGGGGCTCGAACCCACAGACTGTGAGATCATGACCTGAGCTGAAGTCGGATGCTTAACTAAGCCGCTCAGGTGCACCGTAATTTCATATACATTCCCCTTCCCCACAACTATAAAGATACTGCTCTCAAAAGGAAAATGACAGCTTTACACAGAAGATACCTGGTGGACACCATGCGATCCAAGTGAACGTTACCAACAAAGGGGCCAACAGATATCACATGACCCCTGAAGCGGCATCTGGAGGACACATCGCTTATGGAACGTCCCTGCTTCTAATGATGAAAAAACACACAAACCGAAATCCAAGGACCTCTTACAAAACAACTGGCCTGTCCTCTTTAAAAATGTTAAGGTCATGGAAGGCAAAGAAAGACCTAGCACCAGAGACATGACAATTACGTGTAACACACAGATCAAGGACTTGGGGGCAGGAGGATATTGCTATGAAGGACATAACAATGGTTAAAATTCAAGGGCAGTCCACTTTTTTTTTTTAAGTAATATCTAGGCCCAACGTGGGGCTCCAACTCACGACCCCAACATCAAGAGTCGCATACTCCACCAAGTGAGCTGGCCAGGCACCCCTACAATTGTTAAAATTTAAACATGAATTTTATATTAGATATCAGATTATGTCAAAGTTATATCTCCTGAGTGTGACAAACACAAAAAACGTGATTTTCGAAGAAAATGCTCTTGTTCTTAGGAGGTATATGCTGCAGTGTGTAGGACAAAAGGTCATGGCATCTGTAACTCATTATTGAATGGCTAGCAAAATGTAGAGTATCACGCAGAGTATCATTAAGCATATACTGTAAAATGTTACCAATCTGTGAATCTAGGTGAAGGGTACACAGCAGTTCGCTGCACTACTCCTGTTCATTTTTCTGTTTAATTTTTTTCCATAAAAAGCTCCTCTTACCACAGATTTGGTGTCCGTGCTATGGGACAGCTTGCAGTGTTCCACTAGCCCTTCCTGATCAAAGTTCTTCTCAGGACAGTACGGGCAAGGGAAGGTGTAACGGTTTGGGACGTTCCTGGAAGATGAAAGGCAGAACAGAAGAAATCTCTTTGTGAGTACCCTTCCACACTTCAATCTCCATACCTCCAAAAAGGAGCAGAGTTCAATGTGTTATGACAGGGATTCTGACAATTACCTGAGAAGCACATCAAGTGTTTTGAACATAACTTCATAGCAGAGCTAACATTTGAAGTGAACATCAGAGTTCTCCACACCCCACCCCAAAACGAAAACGGACAGATAATAGTTATACATCCGTAGCCAGTATACATCTGAATAATAACTATACATCCACTTCCCCAAACTCCTACAACTAAACCCTGAAACATGCAAAGTGTCCACCGTCTTCATAGCAGAAGAGGACCTCCACCTGAGGGAGTCATTCACCTTGGCTGAAGGGAGGCATCCTTGGTGGTGGCCTTCACACCTTCCATGATGTAATTCTGGTATTTGGAACAGGTAGCCACGTGGGCCCGGATCTTGGATAGGAAGAACTTAGGAAGAACGACAGCCCACAAGTTAGTCAGACCTTGGACCAGGTCCCACATAGTCCCAAAGCAAGGGCAAGGTGAAAACCAGACCTGTACCACCCTGGCAAACAATCTCACCAGACTCCCAGCTATGCTGACAGGGCTAAAACCACGTTTGCTGCAGGGGCTCTGTTAATACCAAAGCTGATGTCTTACTTGACCAATCCAGGATGTCTGCTTCCACTCGAAAATAACTCTCCTAGAGGTTTTTGTATTCAAGGTATGCTCTCTGCTCAGACACACTCCAAACCCAGGGAAGGTTTAAAAGTTTTACACATAGCATTTAAACTAGCCTCTTCACAGCAAGCCAAGAACCACATTCTATTATGTGCAGCAGCAAAAAGTAATCATTTAAGTATAAGAGATTAAGACCAGTAATTCTAGTTAAGGTACATAATTCCAGACTGTGGTAAATAATCTTTAAAAAACAAAAACAAAAAACAGAAATCCAGAAATCTGAATTCTATTTCTCCTACAGAATCTAGCCTTTACAAGTTGAAAAGAGAAAACCTAGAGGAGAGTGCTTCATCGCAGGTGTTCTAAAAAGAAAAAGTATAAGGAATGAAGAAAAAGGGGAGGTAAAGGGAAGATAAACATTTTCTGAGGCAGAATACACGTAGAGATATGATACGATACAAACATTAATCTTTAAAATGGAGACTATCAAAAGTATACAGAAAAAGAAAAATCCATCACGCATACATAAAGTAACGGGTAACTTCATTTCAATATCCTGAGTTCCAAAATTAAAGGAAGGCACAAGAAAAAAAGGAAGTTTCAATATTTGAGCTCTGGTTTACCATAATGCTTCTTTCTGTCTTACCTCCAGCTAAAGAACTTGACTTCGAGCTGCCAACCAAAGAGCTCCCAATTAAAAGGGATGGTAAATATCCCCGTTCAGAACAGTAGCCACTGTGTACCCTTACTGCTAAATCATCTGAAAGGAAGGAGATGGGAACGTACATCCATCCTATGGCCATCCACACTAATGTGTTAAAGTAACGAAACTGACACGTTAGACTAGTAAGTCATTAAGTGAAACTTTTTTTTTCAAAAATGAGAAAAAGCTCTAGAATTATATACTATGATCCTATTTTGTAAAATTCTGACAACTGTATTTGGTAAAAACCTTAGATCTGCGTTTGTCAAAGGGCAGAAAATGTTTTGCAGCCTTCTAAACTGAATCACTTGTAAAGAGGTCATCTCTGGGGGCACCTGGGTGGCTCAGTTGGTTAAGCATATGACTCTTGATTTTGGTTCAGGTCACGATCTCACGGTTTGTGGGATTGAGCCCCGTGCTGAGCCCTGTGCTGGGCTCTGTGCTGACAGCATGGAGCCTGCTTGGGATTCTGTCTCTCTGCCCCAGCCCCTGCCCCCGCCCCCACCCCCATTCACTCACACCCCCTCTCAAAATAAATACGTTAAAAAAATAAAAAGGTAATCTCTAGAGTAGGAAACAAGCCTACATTATTTTATACTTTTGTATGATCTGAAATTAAGAAAATCATAATGATTTTAAAACCTGTAAGGCTGTGTGTATCTCTTGGAAAATAAGAATAATATTTCTCCTTTATTATAGATGTTAAATACACTGGATTCTAACAGGATTATACAACAGAATGGATGCACTTCAAATGTTTGGTATTGCTATTATAATCAAATAATTTCATACTGACCTTTATGCCATGATTCCTATCAAGTGCTAAAAAGTTCAAATATTAAGTTTTATATCTATATTGACACAGATGACATAATTTTCCCTCAAACTCATTACCGCAGATAACTTTTTTGAGATGACCTCATCTTATGTTAAAACAATTAAGAAACAAAGGCTCCTGGATGGCTCAGTTAGTTAAGCATCCAAATCCTGATCTCATGGTTCAGGAGACAGAGCCCTGCGTCAGGTTATGCGCTGACAGTGTGGAGCCTGTTGGGGTTTCCTCTGACCCTTCCCAGCTTGCAAACGCGTGTGTGTGCTCCTTCCTTCAAAATAAATACATATTTAAAAAGAAATAAATAAATAGCATTGTCATTATGATCTAAAGTTACGCATAATTTTGGAAAAGCGTGTCTTTTAAAGGAACAAAATGGGATTAACGTTTTAGTTTCCAAAGCTACGATATATAATATACTAAACCAACTCTTAAAAAAGCAAATCAAAACCAATAAAGGTACTAAAATCAAACAGCACAGCCACGGCTGCAGATAACGAGCATGCACACGTGCTGTTAGTCACCTAGTCATGCTCTAACTTGAGAAACACGTGGCAACAGCTCTGTGTTTTTACCCCCTCATCGCAGAAGGACACCGACTTCCGTTTTACTTCCACATACATTTTTACGGCAGCCATGGCAAGAAGTCTCTGTGCTCTCGATCTGCCGCTCGAGCTCCGCGGCTCGGACGCCAGGTGCCAGAGCGCTGCGACACACCCCACAGACAGGCTTCTTCGGCTTCAGACATTCCTGCAGGCATGCAGAGCAAAAGCTAGAACAAGACACACAGAGAACCTGCGTCATGCATCGTGGAGACAAGACAACAAAAATGGATAAACTTTTAAAAAGACGTCAATGAGTAATGGGTTAAAAACACGTTGCTCCCTAACTCCTGATTCAAATGCGGAGTCCTCCCAGGCCAGAAAAGCAGGGGGTGGAGGTCCTGCAAAGCACACACAGGTCCACCAACAGAAACAAATGCAAAACAAAATGCCAACTATCATGGTACACGGTGAGAGGGGTCATGGCACAGTCTTCAAACCTCAGCACCTGCCACTGAGGGATCTGGGGGAGTTTTCCTGAACCTCGGTTTTTCCTCTGTGAAATGGAGACGGCAGTAGCTACCTCTGGGATTACTGGAATGGGATATGGATAGCAGACCCTTCTTAGTACAGTGTCAAGCACCTGTGAAATGCACCACAAACACGAGGTGCTACCATTAGAGGTGAATATAAAGCACCATGAGGACACAGAGAGAAGACCAACTAGTTGTGACCCAAGGAGGTCAGGGCTGGTAAGACTTCAAAGGCAGCATTCATGAAACAGCCTTAGAAGAAAGAGCTCAACTGCAGAAGGGAAGAAGACTCTAGACCCTTCGACTTAAAAAATTCATGATGCACCTAAGGAAATAAAAGTCTAACGCTTTTCCTCAGAAACAGTAGGAACCCAGATGTTTAAAGATATCAATCAACAAGGCCAAATCCAAGTTTTAGAAAAATAGCTGAGGTTAACATGGACAATAGAGTTCTTGGTTTTTAATTTTTTTTTTTTTTTTTTTTTTAAGGTGAGGAAAGACAGGAGCCTTGAAGTAGAAACCAAACAGATAGCTAAGGCAAGGAATTCTGAGGGCCTGAGGCAACAGTGAATTAACTGAAGAAATGATTCAGAGGGGGAGTCAGCAGTACTTGGTAGCTTACTGAGTTTGGAGAAGGAAAGTCAAAGATGGCCAAGTTTCTATCCTGAAACTAGGCAGGTAATAATGCTGAGATAAGAACGAACGGACACACAGAAAGAATGGACACGAAGACATGAAAATAGCCCAGCTACATACCCAACCTGAGACACTTAAGGCAGGATAATAAAATCTGTTAGGAAGAATTCAACACGTATCATCAAAGGTAACCTGTGCATCTCACAAATTTTTACTGTCTCTAAGGATTTTCTTCCTCTTTGTCATTAAGCTAGGTGTTAATACTGCCACATGAAACAGACGAGGCTGGAAGAAGGTGAGGGGGCCTAGTGATTCATCACTGAGAGTAAAGCAGAGAAGGAAACAAAATCCCAGTCTTGATTTTTTTTTTTTTAATGTTTATTTATTTTTGAGAGAGCAAGAGGGAGCGAGCGGGGAAGGGGCAGAGAAAGAGGGAGATACAGAATATGAAGCAGGCTCCAGGCTCCGAGCTGTCAGCACAGAGCCCGACGTGAGCGGGGCTCACACTCACAGACGGTGATATCATGACCTGAGCTGGAGTCCGATGCTTAAGTGACTGAGCCACCCAGGCACCCTGATGTTTATATTCCAAAGTGGAGAAAAACACAAATGTTAATTTCCAATACGGATGAAGTATATGAAGGAAATAAAACAAGACAAAGAGATCAGCCGACATAGATCATACAGAGCTTCTTTAAAGAGGTAGTAATATTTGAGTGGCACCTGGGCGGCTCAGTCAGTTGACTGACTGACTCTTGATTTGGCTCAGATCATGATCCCTGGGTTGTGGGAACAAGCCCTGAGTCAGGCTCCGTGCTGAATGTGAGGCCTGCTTTGGATTCTCTTTCTCTGGCCCTCTGCCTCTGAGCTGAGACCCAAAACTATGAGGACACAGCCACACAGACCTGGACACAAAGAGGTACACACAGAGATGATATACCAAGTGCAAAGGGGTTTCCAAAAAGCAGGAAGGGAGGCTTTGGGACCATGATGGGTAGACCACTGAGAGAGGGTAAGTGATTAGGTTGGAGAGGTAGACAGGGTCTTGTGGCCATCACTTATTGTACCTTTTCTCAAAGGCAGATCACCAGAGTAACCCAAGAGAACTGAGGGTCCCAGAGAAACGAAGCCTAGATGGTAGGTAAAAGCAGCTTCAAGCCTTCCTTCAAGCACACACCAGGATACACAGCTCATTAACCAAATATGCACAAGCCACTTTGTGCCGGAGACATGCCCAACATGCAAGCCTTTTTTTTTTTTTTTTTTTTTTAACGTAATGTATTGTCAAACTGGCTAACATACAGTGTGTAAAGTGTGCTCTTGGTTTTGGGGGTAGATTTTCGTGGTTCGTCGCTTACATACAACACCCAGTACTCATCCCATCAAGTCCCCTCCTCAATGCCCATCACCCATTTTCCCCTCTCCCCACCCATCAACCCTCAGTTTGTTCTCTGTATTTAAGAGTCTCTTATGGTTTGCTTCCCTGTTTTTTTTTCCCCTTCCCTTCCACTATGGTCTTCTGTTAAGCTTCTCAAGTTCCACAGGAGTGAAAACATATACCTTTCTCTGACTTATTTCACTTAGCGTAACACCTTCCAGTTCCATCCATGTTGTTGCAAATGGCATGATTCCATGCTTTCTCATTGCCAATTAGTATTCCATTGTATATATAAACCACATCTTCTTTATCCACTCACCAGTTAACGGACATTTAAGCTCTTTCCATAATCTGGCTATTGTTGAAAGCACTGCTGTAAACATTGGGGTACATGTGCCCCTATGAATCAGCATTCCTGTATCCTTTGGATAAATTCCTAGTAGTGCTATTGCTGGGTCGTAGGGTAGTTCAATTTTTTGAAGAATCTCCACACTGTTTTCCAGAGCAGCTGCACCAGTTTGCATTCCCACCAACGGTGCAAGAGGGTTCCTTTTTCTCCACATCTTCCCCAGCATCTGTTGTTTCCTGAGTTGTTAATTTTAGCCACTCTGACAGGTGTGAGGTGGTATCTCAGTGTGGTTTTGATTTGTATTTCCCTGATGAGGAGTGACGTTGAGCATCTCTTCATGTGTCTGTTGGCCATCTGGATGTCTTCTTTGGAAAAGTGTCTATTCATGTCTTCTGCCCATTTCTTCACTGGATTATTTGTTTTTTTGGGTGTTAAGTTTGGTAAATTCTTTATAGGTTTTTATACTCTTTATCCGATGTCATTTGCAAATATCATCTCCCACTGTTGTTTGCCTTTTAGTTTTGTTGACCATTTCCTTTGCAAGCCTGGTTTTAAATGGTTCCTGTATCTTGGGCTGGCTTTCCGTTTCCCTTTTTTATTTATGGGCCTTGATCTAGTCCAGTCTTCTAGGTGCTCCACCCTTTCTGTTACAGCGGTATGTACAAAGTCCCTTCTCCAGCTATATGCCACTGAATTGCAGAGACACAGTCATTTAGGGCTTGAAATAAAGTTTTATAAAAACTCAATGCCCCATCCAGCCAGAGCTACAAAGATGCTGGTTTCCAAGCATAGACGTTAGCAAATATCTGCCACTTTTTGCTGAGCAAAAAGCACTTGGCTAGAGCTAAGGGAGACTTAGCTCCCCTCACAGGGGTGCATCTGTCTTCAATCAGCAGAGTTGATGAACACCTCGAACTAGCCTGGTGAGTATAGAAAAGAGCCAACGTTTAAAACCCAGTACTTCCCCCTTGACCTCTGACCAGGGGAAGGTTCATGTGGCTCAATAAAACCTCGAATTTTGCTGCTCTTCAGTTGCTAAATTGCACTAGATCAAGCCTCTTTATAAACATTAACGGTAAATGAAATCCAATGAGGCGCGCCTGAGTGGCCTAATCGATTAACTGAGAGTTAAGAGCGGGCAAGGTCAATCTTGCCTCAGGTCATGATCTCTTAAGATCGAGCCCTGAGACTGGCTGTTTACTGACAGCACGGAGCCTGCCTGCGATTCTGTCTCTCCCTCTCTCTGCCCCTCCCCTGCTCAGTCTGTCTCTATCAAAAAAAAAAAAAAAAAAAAAAAAGTAAAGAAATCCAACGAATTGGTCCAAAATTAGGTAAATGTAGAAAGGAGGGCTGATCCAAGGAAAAGAGGATTCAATGAGCACGCTATCTAGCCTCCACCGTAACTCACATGAGTTTGCTTCCACCGCCAATTTCTCGGTTCATCCACCCATTACCCAATCGCTCCCCTACTCATCCACACCACTTTGATCCCTGTAATATCCTCCCACCGCACAATGAATTTTCACAATACTTTGAACACTTGTTAGTCTCACCTACCATCAATTCACTAGACTGTAAACTGAGGGCACTATCACCTTGTTTCTTACTACGCCCCAAGAATCTGGCACATAGTGAGCACACAAACACTTTAGTTGGCTGAATGGAAGATTGGAAGATGGATGCTCAGACACACGTTAGGCACTGGGGACACAGAGAGGGGCAATACAGATATGGTCACTGCCCTCATGATCTCGAAGTTTTGCTCTATGTAAGGACAAAGGAAGCCCCAGGAGTGAAGCAGAGTAGTTTAAGTGGGGATGGTGATAAGGGAGGTGGCTTAAACGGGACTTGAAGTCTGCAAAGGATGTGCAGTAGTTGGCAGGGGAGATGCAGATGGGGTATGAAGAGTTCCAGGCTAACTCAACTGCAAGTGGGAACAGCCCAAAGCCAGAAAAAGCTTGGAGGACTTGAAGAAGCAAAAAGCAGTCAGTGTGGCTGGAGAACCCTTGCCAGGTGCCAATCACTCTCTGGGCTGGCAAGGAGACACCTGCAGTTCATCTGGGAAGGGTCAGACAATGGTGAGCCTGCCCCCTGCGAGCCTCGATGCCCTCACCTGCAAAATGGCTGCCAACCCTCTTCCTCTGCAGGACTGCAACACAAATAAGAATACCTGTGAGGCCCAGCAGGCGCCTATCGTGCCTACTCTCCAGCAAAGGTGTCCTAAAAACAACACCAAGGTGATACCCATGATAAGCACTGCGGGAGACCACCGAGGAAATGCCAACTCCCAGCGGCGAGAAGTGGCCAAATTTTCTACAGTTGTTTCAACTTAGGTGTGTTTGTGTGTCTGATGGAGCAAGGCTTGGGTTCAAATCCCACCAACTTCAAGGCACCTACCCCAGCCCAGGGTCTGTACTATCATTTTCAGACACATTTCCTTCAGTCGTCCTAACCAGCGTATGAGCAACATGCAGGCCACGGAAGCTTAATCTCAAACAAAACGCAGCAAACCTCGCACACAAAGTAGGAATGCCAACAATCGCTACCCGCAACTCCCAACCCCTTTCACAGTTAAAGGCAGACTGGTGAGATCTATTATCAAGACTTCCCTTTTGTTCTTTTAGTCTAGTTCAGCGTTTTTCCAGTTTCGGTGCACATTCGAATTACTTGGCAGAACTGGAGACATGACGCCATACGTGCCTTGCTTTAGGAGCAATGCACAGGCTAGTCAATAAAAACTGCGGCTAAGGGCCGACTTTTTTTTTTTTTTTTTTTTTTTTTTTTTAAAGTAAACTCTGACCACGTCGAGATCCAGAGTCGCACTCTCTACCGATGGAGCCAGCCAGGCGCCCCACCGAGGCCGAGGCCGATTTGAGACCCTCCCTAATCCCCAGCAGGGTGCCACTCCACTATCGGGGGTGAGAAGGAGCCTGACAGGCCGCCTGGAACAGAGTAGGCGCTCAACAGACGGCGGGATACTTGGAAGCGAGCAGGGCGGAGAAGCACGCCCCGGCAACTTCCACAGACCTTCAGGAACCCCGGAGGGCCCCGCGAAGAGCCGCCTGTAAACCGGTCCTTGGGCTTCCGCCCCGGAACCCTCCCAGCCCGGTCTCGCCCCTCCCTACCAGACTCCCCTCGACCAGGCCCAGCCTTGCCGCTTACACGTGACCACAGGGCACCTGCACCGGCTTCTCGTACACTTCTAAGCACACAGGACACGTGAAGCGGCCCAGGGGGTCGGCCTCCGCAGCGGGCCCAGCCAGCTGCGCACCACCCTCACGGTCTTGCTGTTGCGCCGCCATCTTGCTGCCGCGCAGAGCGGCGCAACGGCGGCCGACAAGGAGGAGCCCGAGGGGGCGGGGCGGAGGTAGTAGGCTGGCGCGCGCTGGGGGCGGGGCTCGCGGCCCACGGTGGGAGGGACGGGGTGAAACGCTGTGCGGTCCGGGGCACTTGGGGCGTGGCTTATGGGAAGGGCGCGAGGCTGGGGAGGGGCCAGAGGATGGGCCACTCCTCCTGGCCCTCGGACCGGAGGCTGGGAGGGAGGGTGAGAGGAGGGAAATCTGGAAAATGTGGAAGTCCCATCCAGAGCCCGGAAGAATTGGAACAGGCCTTGTGTCACTGCAGGTGTTTCCTCGATTTAAATCGTGACTGTCATCACTATTACTTAATATTTTACCCCAAATCGAGTTGCCTTTTCTTTAAACTTAGGCAAATTTTACTTACTTTTATTTTTTAGGCAAACAAATTTTAAAGGGAGACCACTCCTGAGCTACAAACAGAAAAAATTTTTTTTAAGTTTATGTATTTATTTTGAGAGAAAAGGGGAGAGAGAGAGTGCATGTGAGGGAGGGGCAGAGAGAGAGGGAGAGAGAAGAACCCTAAGCAGGCTCCACACTGCCTGCACAGAGCCCAACACAGGGTTCGTTCTCAAGAACCGTGAGATGATGACCTGAGCCGAAATCCCACTGAGCCACCCAGGTGCCCCAAAATCTGCCCGATTTCTTTTTTTTTTTTTAATTTTTACCAGTGTTGACAGTTTATTTTTATTTTTTTTTAATTTTTTTTTTCAACGTTTATTTATTTTTGGGACAGAGAGAGACAGAGCATGAACGGGGGAGGGGCAGAGAGAGAGGGAGACACAGAATCAGAAACAGGCTCCAGGCTCCGAGCCATCAGGCCAGAGCCTGACGCGGGGCTCGAACTCATGGACCGCGAGATCATGACCTGGCTGAAGTCGGACGCTTAACCGACTGCGCCACCCAGGCGCCCCATTATTTTTTTATTTTATTTATTTATTTTTTAAATTTACATCCAAATTAGTATAGCATTGGTGGTATAGTGGTGAGCATAGCTGCCTTCCAAATTAGTTAGTATACAGTGCAACAATGATTTCAGGAGTAGATTCCTTAGTGCCTCTTACCCATTTAGACCATCCCCCCTCCCACAACCCCTCCAGTAACCCTGTGTTTGTTCTCCTTATTTATGAGTTTCTTCTGTTTTGTCCCCCTCCCTGTTTTTAGATTATTTTTGTTTCCCTTCCCTTATGTTCATCTGTTTCCTCTCTTAAAGTCCTCATATGAGTGAAGTCATATGATGTTTGTCTTTCTCTGACTAATTTCACTTAGCATAACACCCTCTAGTTCCATCCACATAGTTGCAAATGGCAAGATTTCATTCTTTTGGGTTGCTGAGTAATACTCCATTGTATATATATACCACATCTTCTTTATCCATTCATCCATCGATGGACATTTGGGCTTTATCCATACTTTGGCTATTGTCAATAGAGCTGCTATAAACATGGGGGTGCATGTGTCCCTTCGAAACAGCACACCTGTATCCCTTGGATAAATGCCTAGTAGTGCAATTGCTGGGTCATAGGGTAGTTCTATTTTTAGTTTTTTGAAGAAACTCCATACTGTTTTCCAGAGTGGCTGCACCAGCTTACATTCCAAAAAAAAATCTGCCTTATTTCTAAGAGCACCTTAAAAGTACAGTGGAAACAAGACAGAATCATTAATTCATGCTGACGCTAAGAAGGGAAAGTAGTGATGACAAGAGGCGTTGAAGACAGGCCACGGCCACCCTGAACTGGCCCAGTGAAAGCAGAAATGGGAGGCTCGGCTCCCTCAGGAAGTCACCGTTTTTCAGTGTTGTGTACACACACTTCCTGGCCCTGGTGATGGGGCCCAACTCCTGCTCTGTGTAGACAGGGAAGCTGAGGCTTCCTGAGGTAGTTGAGACCTGAATCTCACAAGAAGGCGGCAGACCTGCAGCCCAGATGTTTTGAATTCCAACTTTCTCCACTTTCTACTGCACCAAATTGGCTCTTATGGCCAGCCCATTTACCAAAAGATACATCTTGTTAAAAGGCAGGCTCCCTAACAATTCTAACCAGGTTTTCTTAACCAGGATAATCATTGATCAATTACACTTCCACTCTGAAAGGCCACAGAGGCCTCACAGTCTGTAGACTACACAGGACAAATAAATCCTGTTTGTTAACCAGGTTAATTGAATGCAAGAGGATTATTTTTAGCGATCCACGTGAGCATCTTTTCACCAATAAATAACTTGGCACGTATATGCAGCAGCCCAAGGGGGACCATGTTTACACTTTACTGTTTCTTTTTCCTGTTCCTATGGCAGGCATCCATGCATCTGATCTCTTTCCAGCCAAATATGCCTTGTCTCCCCTCCAGGGATGGGGTTGCCTTGGCAGAGGCAGAGACGTGCTGTAGGTATTTACAAGACTCTCTGTTAGCCTTGTAGCTGCCGCCAGACCCTGGCAGGGGAGCCCCAGACCTGACCGCCTCCAGTTTGGGCTCTTGAGATGAACTTACCACG
Organism: Herpailurus yagouaroundi; assembly: GCF_014898765.1. NCBI lineage: Eukaryota > Metazoa > Chordata > Mammalia > Carnivora > Felidae > Herpailurus > Herpailurus yagouaroundi. The sequence continues at coordinate 1,139,446 of NW_024412463.1, read as the reverse complement.
AGCTTATACACGTGGTCACAGAGACAAAAGGACAGGATTGAAATATTAATAGTGAACTTTTTTTGTGCTTATCATTCTAGGCATTTTACATAAATCCTCATTGCAGCCTATGACTTAGGTTCCACTATCCCCATTTTACAGCTATGCAAATTGAAGCAGAAAGAAATGAAATTACCTTTTAACACAGATGGAAAATGGTACTCAGGATTTGAACACATGCAGTCTGGCTTCGGGACCTGTGCACTTAAGAGTATCAGTCACCTGGAAGGCTCCTTAAACCACCAATTGCTGAAGCCAACCTTGAGCGTTCCGGATGCAGCAGGCCAGTGGAGGTAGGGCCAAGGATTTACAACAGTTTTCCAGGTGAGGCCTGCTGCTGCTGGACTAGGGGCCATGCTTTGAGAACCGCTAGCCTACACTATCCTCCCCTCCCCCCATCAGTGCTGAGACTAGCTTGAATGTGCTACATCACTTCCTGTTTTTCCTAAGCATCCCCAGTGAGAATTTCTTCCCTATCCCTTCTCAGCTTGCAAATGCGTTGCCAGTTCTCACCTCCACACTCGTACTCGCTGTTTTTCAAACCACAATCAACCTAATAATGTGTGTTAAATCAACGAACCTTCCCTTCTTAATGTCCTCAAGGAAACCATTTCCCACAACAGTCTCTTCCTCCCTGGAGCCCTTGTCAGCCTCTCTCAGGCTGCCCACATCATCTAAGATCTTCTGTGAGCCTGGAGTGGGGGTGTCAAAGACTCCCAGACTCAAAGACTTCACAGACTTGATTTTTTTTTTAAGTTTTTTTTTTATTCATTTATTTTAAGAGAGAGAGAGACACACACACAGAGGGAATCCCAAGCAGGCTCTGCACTGTTAGTTCAGGGCCCGATGCGGGGCTCAGACTCACAAACTGTGAGATCATGACCTGAGCCAAAATCAAGAGTCAGATATTTAACCCACTTGAGCCACTCAGGTGCTCCTTGGCAGGCTCGATTTTTGCCACCAACGTAGACTCATTCATCCAGGCAACAAAGAGTCCCTGAGGGTCTCTTGTGTGCCAGGCCTTCTGCAAGGTTCAGGGAAGAAATATGGGGTCTCTAATGGGCAGTGAGGTAGGTGGGTGGGGGCAGATCCTTTAAAAAGTTATTCAGCTAAATAATGATCCTAAGGAAATCTGAAGGAGATCTGTCTTCTGTAGCTTGGGGTGAACGAGTCATGCCATGCCCATGCTCCTCACCCACAGAAACTGTGAGATAATCTACATGTGTTGTTTAAGCCACTAAGTTTGTGGTCATTTGTTATGCAGTGATGGACAATATAATCTCCTTTGTGGGCCATTTCCCTATAATTATCTAAGTTATAAGAGCATGTACCCTTTGATTTATGTCTTCTATTTTCAGGACTTTATCCCATAGACCTGAACCATCCAATATTATGTTTATTTAAATGTAAATAAATTAGGGGCTCCTGGGTGACTCAGTGGGTTAAGTGTCCAACTTTGGCTCAGGTCACGATCTCATGGTTCATGGGTTTGAGTCCTGCATCGGGCTCTGTGCTGACAGCTCAGAGCCTGGAGCCTGCTTCAGATCCTGTGTCTCCCTCTCTCTCTGTCCCTCCCCTGCTTGTGTTCTGTTTCTCTCTCTCTCAAAAACAAACATCAAAAAAATTTTTTTAATTTAAATAAATTAAAAACAAAACTAAAGATTCATTTCCTCTGTCTCACAAGTCATATTTCTAGAGCTCAATAGCCACCTATAGCTAGTGGCTATGTATTGGATACAGCAGATATGGAACATCTCCATCACCACAGAAAGTTCTGTGGGCAGTGCTGCTATAGACCTACCCACACATGTGGCACACAAGCAATTTTGAGCTTTACATACTTTAAAGCTATTTAAGGCCTAACTCTTAGAACCCTACCAAATTTTTGGACACCTTGTAAATTCCAGATACAAATCCTTTACCAGATATATGTATTGCAAATATTTTTTCTCAGTCTGTGGCTTGCCTATTTATATTCTTAACTGCGTCTTTTTTACATATATGTCGCTTTGTAAAACTTATTATGGAGAATTTTAAACATATATAAAAGTAAATTGAATGGAATGATAAATTTACATGTACCTATTGCCCAGCTTTATTAATTATCAACTTATGAAGTTTTATTTGTTCTATACCCTCCTCAGTTCCTCCCTTCACCCACCACCTGCATTATTTTGAAGCAAATTTAATTGTCTTTTGATGAGCAGAAAATTTTTATTTTGCTTAGGGTTTCCCCCCCCCCCCCCCCGCTTTTATTGTTAAGGCTTTGTGTCCTAAAAAAAAATCCTTATCTGCCCAAAGATAGTCTCCAACATGTTCATTTAGAAGTTTTGTGGGTTTAGCCTTTATATTTAGATCTATGATCTGTCTCAAATTAATTTTTGTATGTGGTGTGACAGGTGGATCCAACATTAGCTTTTCTTGATGGCTATCCAGTTGTTCCAACACCATTTATGGTCACTCTGTGACTCCAATTTTCCCTGAAGAAAAAATTTAAGTAAAATTCACAAATTTTTACCCAAAAGATATATAAACATATGTCCATTAAAAGATTTGTACGAGAGGGGCGGCTGGGTGGCTCAGTTGGTTAAGCGTCCAACTTCGGCTCAGGTCATGATCTCACAGTTCATGAGTTCGAGTCCCGCATCAGGCTCTGTGCTGACAGCTCAGAGCCTGGAGCCTGCTTCGGATTCTGTGTCTCCCTCTCTCTCTGCCCCTTCCCTGCTCATGCTGTGTCTCTCTCTGTCTCATAAATAAATAAACATTTTAAAAAATTAAAAAAAAAGATTTGATTTGTATGAGAATGCTCATAGTAGCTTGTAAGAGAATGTTCAAATAGATCTAACCTGGAAATACCCCAAAAGTAAATCAACATGTGAATGGGTAAATAAGTTGTGGCATCTTCATACAATAGAATACCACTCAGTAAGAAAATGGAACAAACTATTAACATGTTATACTTATAATGTGGATGAGTCCCCCAAACAGATGCTGAGAGTAGCCAGACCCCAATGATTATACTTACATGACATTCCAGATTAAACTAATCATGGTGAAAGAAATAAGAACAGTGATTGTCTCTGCGTGTGGACTTAACTGGGAAGGACGTGAAGGAACTTTCTGGGGTTTTGGAAATGTTTTATATTTTATTTTATTTTATTAATTAATTAATTTATTTTCAATTATTATTGGTTTTTTTTATGTTTATTTTTGCAAGAGACAGAGTGCGAGCAGGGGAGGAGCAGAGAGAGAGAGGGAGACACAGAATCCAAAGTAGCCTCCAGACTCCGAATGGTCATCACAGAGCCTGCCGTGGGGCTGGAGTTCACGAACTGTGAGATCATGACCTGAGCCAAAGTCGGCTGCTTAACTGACGGAGCCTCCCAGGCGCCCTGGAAATGTTCTATATTTTAAAAGAAATGGTGAGTGCATTTGTCAAAACTCAGTGAATTATATATAACTTGTTAAGATCTGTGCAATTATAACTCAAAATAAAAATTAAAAGACAAAAAACTTAATGCATGTAAAGAATTTACTACAAAGGCTAGCAAATATTAACATTTAATGAGAATTATCTCCTATTATCAAAAATTTTAAGTTATATACTTCTAAGTAAGAGAAAAAGAAACATGTCTTTTCAGATGATATTTGCACTTGCCTATTTGCACTCCAGCATAATTACATTTAAAGTAACATAGCTGGGTGCCTGGGTGGCTCAGTCGGTTGGGTTGCTGACTCTCGATTTCATCTTAGGTCATGATCTCATAGTTGGGTTGGTGAGATCAAGCCCCGCATCCGGCTCTGTGCCGACAGCGTGGAGCCTGCTTGGGATTCTCTCTCTCCCTCTTTCTGCCCCTCGACTGCTTGCACATGAGCGTGTGTGCTTTCTCTCTCTCTCTCTCAAAATAAATAAACATTTTGAAAAAATTAATCTCGGTTCACATTTTTGTGATATGGCCAACTGAGAGTATGTTCTTCAGTTTATTTTGATACTTGCTTTTCTCAACCTTTTCTTTTTTTTTTTTTTTAATTTTAACTTGGAGGAAAGGTGCAAGAGTAATACAATGAACCTTGGTATATACCCTTCCTTCACCCACATTCCTGGATGTTCCTATTTTGCTGTGTTTGTTTTATATTAATATATATATTATATTTATATATATTTGTATATATTTATATTTATCTTTCTCAAGGAAGCAGCAAAGTCCAATCTAGGCATTCTGGTTCTAGAGTCCAGGCTTGTAGAGGGGCTAAGAGAGACTGAGTGGCTTGTCCAACTCATGGGGCTACTAAATGCAGTACCAGGGACTTGAACCCAGGTCCACTGGCCGCAGAGTAATTTCTATTCCATTGCGCCATGTTTCTAGGGGCCTTACGTGCTGATTTCTTGTCTACCAAGCACCAAACACCTGGTCTGGAGAGCAAGGGCTGTAACCACCATCCTTCCTGCTCACAGACTTTCAGTGGTTCCCTGGTGCTCACTGGGGCAAACCCAGACTCTTGGCCTGACATTTGAGGTCCTCAGAGACTGGGCTGCCCTTCTATCAACGCATTCTCGGCTTGCCTCGTGCATTCATCTCTCTAACTAGATGAACTAACTTGTTGCTTCTCATCCACCCTTAGTGCAGGGGTCAGACCTGGCACCCAGGGCCACATGTAGCCCTGGGGCATGTTCCTCTGACAAACACAGCATTTCGTGTTTTTATGTTTAGTATTAGTACGGGATCATGGTTTCTTCCCCTCCCTCCGAAGTATTATAATTCATCAGTATCATTACTTATTTTGATGTTCAGATTGTCCCAGATTTGGACAATAGGAACCTAGTCTTATTAATATTCTGTTTCTGGTAAGGAGACTATACATTCCTTGAGGCAGGGGCTGTGTCCATCTTGTTCATAGTCATGCCCCTGAAATCTTAACATCAAACCCGGCATTCAATGAAAATTTCCATCAGAAACAAATACTGTTGGGACGCCTGGCTGGCTCAGTCAGTAGAGCCTGGGACTCTTGAGCTCAGAGTCATGAGTTCGAGCCCCACTTTGGATGTGGAGCCTTGCTTAAAAAACAAACACACGAATACTGTTGAACCTCCTATTTTGTGTGGGGTAGTATATGTATGGGGGATAGTGTTGATATAATTGTGAGAAAAACAGGTATAGTTATGTCCTCATGGAGCTTACTTTTTTTGGGGGGGGAGATATTAATAAAAATCATGTAATATGTATTTGTAGAATGATTTAAAAAACAAATGATCGATAGTTGCATCATTGTCTCCTGTTGACTTTATACATATACACATACCTTTAGAACATATATAATATTGGTTGATGTCTTGTATTCCATTTCGGGGGATGTCTTTCGTTTTTCATTACACAAAATGTACTGCAGAGTAAGGTAGGTTTACATGATCTTTTTTTTTTTTTTATTTTTTTTTCAACGTTTTTTATTTATTTTTGGGACAGAGAGAGACAGAGCATGAACGGGGGAGGGGCAGAGAGAGAGGGAGACACAGAATCGGAAACAGGCTCCAGGCTCTGAGCCATCAGCCCAGAGCCTGACGCGGGGCTCGAACTCACAGACCGCGAGATCGTGACCTGGCTGAAGTCGGACGCTTAACCGACTGCGCCACCCAGGCGCCCCTACATGATCTTTTTTAAGCGATACATAGTATTCATTAGGATGGATACTTCATTTCCCTATTGATGGGCATTTAGCATGTTTTTGGTTTTTGCTTTTGCAATACAAACAAGGATGCAACAGGTCTGTGTACTTCTGCTTGCTTCTCTGGTAGATTCCAATAAATCAAATTGCTGGGTCATAGGGTTGCTTTACTTTTCTGTTCTAAACACTTCTGTATCATTGAAATTCATGCATTATTTTTTTGCGATAAAAAAGTAAAAAATAGAAAGAAGTAGGTAGATTTTTCGTGTTGTTGGCTCTGAGGAAGTAGAGGTGCCTAATCATTGTCACATGTCTATTATATAATCTGCTAATCGTTATGTAATGAAATCTGAAAAGGATGCTTCTATCATTCCACATCACCAAGCAGAGAAATCTCAGGCCTTCAACCCTGTCTAAAAGATGAGAAACATGACTCCCTTGGGGAGACTTTGGGTCCTTTCTGATATAAAATGTCACTGCATCTCAATGACCAGGGTTTCCTACTAGTAAAGCCTCCTTAAAAATCTGTTTCCCTTTTGGCTGCCCCAGAACCACAGAGCTGTAAGGGACTTCTTAGCCACCATTGTGCAGTCTTGTAACAGTTTCCAAAGGAAAGTTTTGAGTTGTTGCAAAGGCAGAGAGTTCTGTGGGACAGTTTTTCTCACTATCACTTTGCAGACAATTAAGAGAGGAGCCTAAAGCTGAGCTGATAAAGGTTGAAGTACACAAAGACCTTGAGTGGTGTTCAGATAGCAACAGATATAGTCATCACTGCTGTTTGAATAGCGGGTTGCTGGTTCTCCAAATGTTTCCCTGTGTATTTTGTCATTGGCTCCTCTGAGACAAGACCCAGTGGCTTTAGCTGGCGACACTAAGACTGAGAGAGAGAATCCTGCAATCAAGGAACATCTGTTGGGCACATCCAGATCAGACACGTGCAGAGCTCAGGGGAAACACAGATGAGTAAGGAGCTCCAGGTTTTGTGGGGGTGTCAGGTTTAAAGTGATTCTATCTATCTATCTATCTATCTATCTATCTATCTATCTATCTACTTATCTATCTTGGGAAGGAAAGAGGTGAGGGGGGAAAAACATTTACACTGAGGGAACAGCATATAGAGGCACAGAGGCCAGAAGGGTAGAAGAGGATGATGGAGGAAGAGAACAGGGCATGGAGTGGGCTCCGAGACTTCAATAAATGTCTGGGGTTAACTTTGAGAGGCAGAATCATGGTCCAATCGCAAATATGTCTGACAAAGTCTTGGATACGTGTTAGACAATCACTAAGGATTCAGTGGAATGGTGAACCACAAAAACTGAGTCCTCGGTGAGCTCACGGTCAATATGTTTGGTGGGAGTATAGACAAGTCCAAGCCACACCATGATTGAAGCCAGTGTAGGCCATGCTGGTACTAAGGTGTTTGGTGAAAAGTCGCAAAGCAAGGAGGCAATATGAAAGTCAAGTGAAAAAGCTGAGGCTCGTATAGGCGAGGTAACTTGCCCAAGGTCACGCCCCTAGTAAGTGGCAAAGGCAAAGCTGGGAGCCCCGTTCTTAAAGACAGTCCTCTCAAGGCCGGATTCCATCTCGCGGGATCCTGGCACCTCACTTGCTCTCTTTAAGCCTCGGTATTTGTGTCTGTAAAATGGGGTGAGGACTCCAGCTGTTAGCTCCTGCTCAGGCTCAGTCGGGAGAGCTGCTCGCAGATCATCTGGACAAGGGACGAGTCCGGGAGGCGGAGGCCGGGGATCACTCAGTCCGCGCTCGCAGCTCCTAGCCTCCACCGCCCGGCTCCACACCGGTTCCCATGACAACCCGGCCAGCCACCATCCCGGGGCTGGCGTGCGTCACGTCCGGCTCGTTTGTTTCCGGGGCTAGTCCGAGCCGAGGCGGCGGCCCTGCAAGCCCCAGAGCCGGATTCCGCGACTCCTCCGCTCGTTCTTCTACCTCCCGTTTCTCCCTCCGTCGCCCGCGGCCATCGGCCTCGCTCCGGTACGACGCGCAGCCGCGGCCCAGCCTCCCTTTGCACCCGCCTCCGAGAGGCGTCACTTCCTGGCCTAGTGTTTCCGGGTCGCCGCTGGTGTCGGGGTACTGGCTTCGGCCCCTTGCAGCCGGCCGGAGCGGCGAGAGCCCAGCGGGGCCCGGCTCCGGCGGCGGCCGCGGCTCCTTCTGGATACCCTCGGCCGGGGCGTCCTTGGCGGCAGTGCCGGGTGAGTGCGGGGCGGCCGCGAGCGGAAACGGCCTCCGGCGCTTCCCAGGGCAGAGGGGGGCGCCCGATTCGGCGGGGCTCGGCCAACCCGAGAGCGGGGTCCCCTCGCGGCCGGCGGGGGCGGCAGGCGGGCCCGCCTTTTCTGCGTCCCGAGGGCCCAGCTTGTCCTCAGGATCCCCACTCCCCCGGAGACTGCCTCGCAGATTCCTGGGACCGGCCATGGGTGGCTCAGGGCAGCTCAGGAGGAACACCCCCTCTTCGGCGACTAACCAAGTAGGAGGCCACCCGACCCCACCGCGAGGCAGTTACCGCGCAGTGGTCCCCAGCCCAGTGTCTGTCAGCCGGTCTGGGTTTGTACTTATTGTGTGACCTTGGCCAAGTCATTTCATTTTCTGAGCCTCATTTGCCTAATTACTTAAATGGGAGTGAACCTGCCTGCTAGGGCCGTAGTGGGGATGAAATGAGATAATGCTTGTGAAGCAAGGTCTCTGGCATACAGTTGGCGTCCAATAAGTGATAGCTGCAGTGAATTCATTCACAAAGCCAGATGGGGCCTGAGTTTGGGACTGGGGTGTTTTTTTTTACAACTGATACGGCCCTCAGAGACTGTAGGAATTACCAGCTTGGGAATAGCAGCCGCCAGCTCCTGTCCCCAGCAGGGAGTGGAAACTGCTTCCTTCAGAGCCTCTCTGAGAGGCAGCTGCCAGTAGGGAAGCCCGTTTTCAGCAGGTTATAGCTGGTGTTATTTTCAGAGGTTTGCAAGACCTCTCTCTGAATCTCTCTGGAATCTGATTGGGGTATGGGGGCCCTCTGGTGTTTCACAGGCAGTGCAAGGTGCCTTGGATGTGTCTCAGGAACCTCGGGTTTGGAATGAGTGCAAAAGAGTGGGGTACGGAGGTGGAAGAGGTTGAATGGCTTGCTCTCCTCTTGCTGCTGTTAGGAGGCCGAGGGAACTCTGAGCTGGCTGAAGCTAGACCAGAGATCTGTAAACCTGTGGACTGGGGCAATGATGCGTCCTAAATAGCCTATGTCTGTGCAGGGAGGGGGCTCCTTCAGATGCTGCTTGGGGGATGTTTCTGCTTGAATGGGCCAGCTAAGGTAAAGCCAAGCTGATGCTTTGCTACCCCAAATCATTTCAGTTCCTTTCAGTGGGGTTTGAAACAGATACAGCTTTCCTTTGACATTATTATTTAAAAAAAAAAAAAAAAAAAACCATTAAAAAAATTATCATCGTCATGAAAAAACCACCACCTCCCTGAGCGTATATGTAACATCTTCTCTCTTCATTGAGTTGCTTTTCCAAGGGAGTCCAGATTGTGGGTGCAGGGAGTGCTGACCAGGCCTCTTGGCTCTGGGCACCCGCCTGACGCTGTTAGGGATGTTCACAGTGCCATTTGGGGGGGGGGGGGGGGGCACCAGACTGGCACGTCATGGCGCTCCAATCCTTGGGTTGCTTGGAGAAATTAACGGCTTCTGTCATTGCGCTGTCTAGTCTCCTGTAACCACGCTGTTTTTGCAGAGAGCGTGTTTTTTTGTTGTTCTTGCAGAGTGCTGGGAATAAATTGCTGGCTCTATGCTCAGAAAAGACACCAGCTATGACCAGCTACAATGCAGCCTGTATTCTCAGAAAATGTATTCAGGAGGGATGATGTCAGCTGCTTTACCACTGGCCGGTCTCTGGCCAGCCTCTTCCCTTGGCCCTTGAGCTTACATCTTAAAGAGATTTGCAGCTCTTCCAGCCCCCTTCGGTGTGGGAAGATGGGAATTTTGCTACTATAGCAATTTTTAGAACTCAAGTCTGCTTGCCCTGCCATGGGATGTTCTAACTTAGCCTAGCCCTTTCAAGTAGAGCTGTCCGGCAGGTGCAGCCCAGAAGCAGCATAGAGCTTGAGTCAGGGTTTGGGCATCGGACCTTGGTGCGGACCTCAGATCCTCCTTCTTCCTTCCCTGTGATTCAGGACAAGTGATTTGGCCTCGCTGAGCCTCAGTTTCCTCTTTAACCTTGGGGCTGTCCTGTGGCTTTCACTGATTTTCATTGAGCACTTAGCAGAGGGCCCTCATGTACTGATCCCTTAGTGAATGGTAGATTGTAGCAATAAATGAGTGGGGGAAACGGGGAAAAAACCCAGGCCTCAGGGCCTGCCAACCCAAGTTCAAATTCCAGCTCGGACCCTTGGGAGCTCTGTTGGGCTGGTTGTTTCATGGCTGAACTTTGGTATGAGGATTAAATGGGATGATGCAGGTAAAGCAGAAGACTCAGTGCTGAGTGAGTAGTAGGACCTCAGTGATGATTCATTCCCGTCTCCTTTTCTTTAATTACCTCTTAGCGTTCATTTTCTTTCACCTTTTTCCTCACCTACCTAGGTTGACTCAAGATTCATCATAGATGGGTTTCCCATCCTTGACTTGAGGATTTGGAACACCAACACCGATTGGGCTATTTGGATCCCTTTTCCTTGTTTATCGTGTGCCAGCAACAAACACGGGTGTGGACTGTGATGTGATTACAGAGCAGCAGACACTGAGCTTGAGAGTGGCTGACTTTGTAAAAAAAAAAAAAAAAAAATCAGCCTCTGTAGGCTCAGCGCTGACTTCGTCAGAGAAAAATCACAGCCGCATTTAGGAGGCTTCATGTCCCTTTGTTTACATTTTTCTCAGATGTACCAAAAAAATAGTCCCTGGGACCAGAGGCAGGATGGAAGTTTCTCTTGTAGATACAAAATAGGAAATACATACCGGTTTTTATTGGTAAGGACAGTGATGTCTTCTCTCGGCTTGCGATACGTACATTGATAGTGACCTCTTGTAAGTAGGATTGAGGGCAGGGCTGTGGCTTCCCAACTGCAGCTCCCGGGCGCCCGCCCCCCCCCCGATTATCCCCCCACTGCACCCATCCGAGGGCCTGGCACGAGATAGGTGCTGCATAAATGCTTGTTGAGCCCGCCCAGGAGCCTGGAGGTATGGGAGGAACACGGTGCCTCAAAAGGTCAGGCTTGGAATCTTGGGTCCAGTAGTTCTGGCTACTTAACAGCATGTCCTGTCATGGAGCTGACCTCCCTGGAATCTTGGGAGAGCTCAATGAGAAACTGAAGGCATGGCATCACGAATGCCTCTTTCATTTCTCCTGCTTTATCAAACACCTACTGTGTGCGAAGCTGTGTTCCAGGCACAGTGGTGAATGAAACAGATGTGGTCCTTGCCTTTGTGAAGCATGCTGGGTTACGGTGGGGGTACAAAGAGGGGAAGTTAGTAAATGAATAACGACACTTTCAGCTGGTGATTACCCCAGGATAATGGGGTAATGAGGGACTAGGGAAGTGGGAGTCACTGAGCTGGGGTTGTCAGCGAGGCCTCTGAGGGGTGACATTGGAGCTAAGGCCCAAAAAACGAATGTGAGCCAGCTACGGGGAGAATCAGAGGAAGAACATGCAGAAGGAACAACGCGGGCAAAGGCCCTGAGACAGAAGTGAGCTTTGTGTGTTTGAGGAACAACAGAAAGGTTTGTGTGGGTGGAACTTGGAAGGGGAGGACAGCTATGAGAGATGAGCAGGGGTAGACCGTGAGAAGCCTTTGGCCTTGGTCAGGAGGTAGAATTTTATCCTAATGGATTTTCATGTGCCTCCTGTGCTCCTTGGGTGTGTGTGTTCTTGAAGCACGGGGCTCCCTTGGGAGGGCAGTGGTTGGGAGAAAGTGGCCTCTCTGTCCCCAGTTCTCCTGCACATCTCACCCCTCACTTCCTGGTTAAGATCCTTGGAGCCTCCCCAAAACTGTGAAGAAGCCAGGTGAGTGGCTCATTGAGAGTGGATGATTTTATTGACCTCACGATCGTTGCCAGGTTTGTGGGCCCTTAGCACTTCCTGAGCTGAACTCAGGTCTGAAGGACTGCTGGGCCTGTCCCTCCTCACTGTAGCTTCCTTCTCAGTCCCATGTGGTCTCCACAGCCAGCAGGAGCCTCCTCCACTTAGCTAGCAGGTGTTTCTGAAGCACGTACCCTGCCCGCCTCTGGTTCTGTGCTTAGTTACCTTACTGAGTAATTCAGTCAGGGTCCTTGCACCCGTGGAGCTTGTGGTCAGGATGGGTGACTGTGAAAATGCACATCCCCCACCTGGCTGGAGCTACTTGCCCACGCTCACCTTACCTTCTTGAAAATGCTTGGCATTTTAGGGGTGCCTGGGTGGCTCAGTCGGTTAGGCGTCCAACTTTGGCTCAGGTCATGATCTCACTGTTCACGAGTTCGAGCCCTGTGTCGGGTCCTGTGTTGACAGCTCAGAACCTGGAGCCTGCTTCAGATTCTGTGTCTCCTTCTCTCTGCCCCTCCCCTGCTTTTGCTCTGTCTCTCTCTCAAGAAAAAAATAAAAGAAAACGCCTGGCATTTTGGCAGGGGTATAGCACCTTCAGATACCAGGAATAGCTGTTCGTGTTTTTCAAGGGCGTATTTTGAGCCAGCCCTCTGTGAAGACCTTTATATACTGATCATCATCCTTACACCGACTCTGAACTCTAGGTACTATGATCAACCCCCACTGTCAGATGAGAAAACAAGCCCAGAGAGGCTGAGCAATTTATCTGACTGGCCCAGAGAAGCAGATCGAGGATTCACACTTAGGCAGTCAGGCTTCTGGATCTGTTCATAGATCAGATCTGTGCTGTGCTGCCTCCTGTGGCCCCGGCAGTACCCTGGATGAATGCAGGTTTGCTCCCAGCATTGTGGCACCGACCATGCTGGTTACTCTGTGTGTGTTCTAACCAGTGGCCCCGCAGACAGCAAGTGTTCAGATTCGGGCGCCTGAGTGGCCCAGCAGTTGAGTCAGTTAACTTGATTTTGGCTCAGGTCATGAGCTTACGGTTCACGAATTCGAGCTTCGAGTCAGAACATGCTTGGGATTCTCTAACCACCGCCACCCCCCCCCCCCCGCGGGCGGCGTGCACATGTGCACTCATTTTCTCTCTCTTAAAATAAATAAATTTAAAAAAAAAGTACAAATTTGGTGTGCCCCAACTCAGAATGTTCTGTCCTGTCCATTGGAACTGTAAACCTCTCCTAAGTATAGGGGAATAAGCTATAGGTATTGGAGAACTGTAAACCTTTCCTAAGGTATCAGGCTGTCAGAGATCCTCCAGGGGGCACCAGCCAGTGTGGTCTTTCTTTAAAGTTGCAGATGTGATCCCGGCCCTCCCTGCCTTGCTTTGAGCTCTTCTGGGGCTTCACATGCCTCTTGGAATAAAATACACAGTTCTTCACACGCTCTGCTCTCTGAGCCTCGAGGCACAGGATCCTGCCCTGCTGGTGCCTGCGGCTTCATCTCTGGTCACTCCCTTCCCTCCCCCTGGCCGCTTCAGCCATCCTGGCCTTCTTTGTGTTCGCCAAGCTCCTTCCTGCCTCAGGAAAGCAGGGAGTGGTGGGTAAGGGCGTCGACCTCGGAGCCCAGCTGCCAGGGCTCTCGTCTCAGCCCTGCCTCTTGGTGGTTCTGTAACTTTGGGCACGTTCTTTACATTTCTCTGTCTTGGCTTTTGCACCTGTAAAACGGGGATCAGAGTAGTAGTGCCTGTGTCTCCTAGGGTGGTTTAAGAAGATGAAGGGCATTAGTGTGCATGAGTGCCTGGCAGCATTAGCTCAGGGCCTTCCTCCCTAGGGACGCCTCTGATGTTACATTCCCCTCCCACCTCTTGGCCTGGCAAACTCCTCATCCTTCAAGTCTAACCTTCATTGCCTGGGGTGGGGGTAGGGAGATATCTATTTATTTATTTAAATTCAAGTTAGTTAACATACAGTGTAGGAGTAGAACCCAGTTAGTGATTCCTCACTTACATATGACACCCAGTGCTCGTCCCAACAAGCGCCCTCCTTAATGCCCATCCCCCATTTAGCCCATCCCCCCCACCCACCTCCCCTCCAGCAACCGTCAGTTTGTTCTCTGTATTGAAGAGTCTCTTATGGTTTGCCTCCCTGTTTTTATTTTTCCTTCCCTTCCCCTATGTTCATCTGTTTTGGTTCTTAAATTCCACATATGAGTGAAATCATAGGATATTTGTCTTTCTCTGACTTATTTCACTTAGCATAATATGCTCTGGTTCCAGGGGGTGGGGGGGATTTTTTAAACTTTCTCCTCCTCCCTACAAAACCATGTTGGGTGCTCCTAATCACATTCTTCATTTATGAGTTCAGCAAAGTCAAGGACCTACCTGTCTTGTTTCTACCACAACTTTGCAACATAGTACGTGTTCAGTTAAATGTGTTGCATGGATGCGCAGAGAGGGGCCCGGGGCTGGTGGTGCCCAGTTGTAGCTCAGGCCAGTTCTGACTTTCGTTTTTGCCTCGGCAGCCACGAGCTGGTACGTGGACCCGTTCGAGGAATGATGTGCTTCTTGTTCTTCCCCTTCCAGAGCATGCCCCTAGTCCAGGTGGGCAACATGTCAGTGCTTTTAGCGATGTCACTGCCTCGAACCCAGAAGCCATGGAGGAGATAAGGTAGCCCCCCCGTCCCTGGATCGGATGGGGAAGCCCAGTTCAATGGATACAAAATACAAGGATGATTTATTTCGGAAGTACGTGCAGTTCCACGAGGGCAAAGTGGATGCCACCCCCAGCAAGCAGCGGCCTGGCAACGATGAGTACCTGCGGGTCGCAGCCTCGACCCTGCTCAGCCTGCACAAGGTGGATCCCTTTTATCGATTCCGGCTGATCCAGTTCTATGAGGTGGTGGAGAGCTCCCTGCGCTCGCTGAGCTCCTCCAGCCTGCGGGCTTTGGCCTGCGCCTTCAGTGTGCTGGAAACGGTCGGTGTCAACCTCTTCCTCTACCCGTGGAAGAAGGAATTCAGAAGCATCAAGGTAAGGTCTGGGGAAGGGCCGTGCATACCGGTCTCCCTTCTTGCCCCTCCCAGTCCGACCTGAGAGGGCTTGTGCCAGGTACATCCCTCCTCTGCCTGCAGACCCGTCCGGTATCTTGCCCACCGCCTTTGGTCCAACAACTAGAAGTACCCCCTTCTGTTCCCCACCTTGCGTGTCTGTCCAGTGTCCTCTCTTTACTGAGTCCCTGCCCCTGGCAACTCCCGTCTGAAGCTGTGAAGTTGGAAAGGCAGGCAGCACCCTGGTTACGCAGGACCTCCAAGCCCAGGGCAAAGGGCTTGAATTTGCCCTAAGTAGGCTGGGAGGCAAGGCAGGCCCGGATCGGGTTTACATTTGGAAAGCATTCTGTTCTATGGGAAGGAAGGAGACCAGTTAGGAGGCTGCTGCAGACGCCGGGGTCCCCTGAGAGGCGGTTCGGACTAAGTGGGAAGAGACAGGAGAGTGGAGGATGGATTTAAGAGAGCGAGAGAATTCTGAATCGTTCCGAAGGCAGCGATGGCTCAGGAGAGTTTCCACAAAGCCAGGCTTTTGTTCTTCAGAAGTCCGCAGAAATCCAGAAAGGAGTATTCTTCCTGCTCATTGGGCCTTCCGCCTCGGCTCTGATCCCCTCTCTTCACCACGTTTGCCCTGTTTCCTCAAATGGTGCAGAGCCGCGGAAGCTCGTATGGGGAGCTCGTGGCTTTGTGTCCTCCCGCTCAAGGCGGTGCCGTGCAGCTCCCCTTGCGCCGCGCGGGGGGCCCGCCTGGCTCTGGTCTGCTGGGGGGGGGGGGGGGGGGGGGGGGGGGGGGGTGACCTTCCCCCCCCCTCCCCCCCCCCCCCCCACACTTGGGTGTGCTCAGACCACGTGTGCCTCAGAGAGCAAATCCCGCCTTTTTCTGTCCCCTTCCTTCTCCTAGACCTACACGGGCCCCTTCGTTTATTATGTCAAGTCGTCGTTGCTGGAAGAGGACATCCGAGCCATTCTGCATTACATGGGCTACGTGCCCGAGTTAGGGACTGCGTACAAACTCAAAGAGCTTGTGGAGACCCTCCAGGTGAAGATGGTCTCCTTTGAGCTCTTTCTGGCCAAGGTGGAGTGTGAGCAGATGCTGGAAATCCACTCACAAGTCAAGGACAAGGGCTACTCCGAGCTAGACGTGGTGAGCGAGCGCAAGAGCAGCGCGGAGGACGTGCGGGGCTGCTCGGAGGCCCTGCGGCGCCGGGCTGAGGGCCGGGAGCACCTGACGGCCTCCATGGCCCGCGTGGCGCTGCAGAAGTCAGCCAGCGAGCGGGCGGCCAAGGACTACTACAAGCCACGGGTGACCAAGCCCTCGAGGTCGGTGGACGCCTATGACAGCTACTGGGAGAGCCGGAAGCCGCCCCTGAAGGCCTCGCTGAGCCTGCGGAAGGAGCCGGTGGCCGCAGACCTGGGCGATGGCCTCAAGGACGAGATCATCCGCCCGTCCCCCTCGCTCCTGGCCATGTCCAGCTCCGCCCACGGAAGCCCGGATGACCTGCCGCCCCCCTCGCCGAACAACGGTCTGGGCCCGCTGCGTGGCACGTACTTCTCCGCTCAGGATGACGTGGATCTGTACACGGACTCGGAGCCGAGGGCCGCGTCCCGGAGGCAGGACGCCCTGCGGCCGGACGTGTGGCTGCTCAGAAATGATGCCCACGCCCCCTACCACAAGCGCTCGCCCCCCGCCAAAGAGTCCGCCCTGTCCAAGTGCCAAAACTGCGGTCTGTCCTGCAGCTCCTCCCTCTGCCAGCGCTGCGACGGCCTGCTTGCCGGTCCCCCGGCCCCCAGGCCCGGCGCCTTCCCCAGCAAGGCCTCTGCCCACGACAGCCTGGCCCACGGGTCGTCTCTGCGGGACAAGTACGCGGGCCAGACTCAGGGCCTCGACCGGCTGCCGCACCTCCACCCAAAACCCAAGCCCTCGGCCACAGCCACCTCCCGCTGTGGCTTCTGTAACCGCCCGGGTGCCGCCAACACCTGCACCCAGTGTTCAAAAGTCTCCTGCGACACCTGTCTCGGCGCCTACCATTATGACCCCTGCTGCAAAAAGAGTGAGCTGCACAAGTTCATGCCCAACAACCAGCTGAACTACAAGTCCACCCAGCTCTCCCATCTCGTGTACAGATAGACTCGACCTTGCACCCCCCTGCTCCAAGGGCTACACCACGGACTTTCTGGGTTCCCCCAGGGAAGAAGTGTTCACGTATTGATCTCGGAAGCAGAGGCCTGCATTTGACCGTGTAGGTGTCAGGGGATCGTGGGGTCGCCCGCACCACGTGCGTTCACCTGGCGACCCAGATATTTCCTTTGATGGCTGCTTTGTCACCTGACAAGGGAGAGGGTGGCACTTCCGTTCAGATTCATTTTTGCTAATCTCTCCACTCCCTATTCCATTGTTTGTTTTTGAAGATTTCTGTCTCTGAGACTCTTGCCACACCCACCCCTCCCACTGCAAAGCCAACTTGGACTGGGAAGGGCCCTCCAGGTCCCCTCCAAACGCCCACCTGGAGCGCCGAGCTAGAGGCCTGTTGGCTTGTGAAATGAGCCCTCCTGCCACACCGGGCCTCTTCCAGTGGCTCATCCCTTGGCCACCCCCTTCCCGGACACAAGGATCCCCTCCTGGACTCCCCGCCCCTGACTTCCACCCGTCTGGGTTTCAAAGGTGGACTGAGTCCGGTATTCACCGAACGGCCTCCTGTTGCCACCACAGCTCAATTCAGCCCGTGGCGTTTGTGCACTTTGCTCCGACGCACTGAAGCGTGGACCGTCCACGGCAGGATGGACTTCTCCCCCTTTCTGTTGTTTGCACATGCCCCTCTTACTGTACTGTAAATAGATATTTTTGAGATTTATTTTTAAATAAATATTCAACTTGCCGTGTGTTTCACAGTGGTTAAAACATTGATCATGTAGCTATTTATACAAATGGCCTGGGTTCTTTAGTCTTCCAAGGGAGGGTCTCCTCCCCTTCCGTGTTGTATCCTACACACACCACAGCCCAAGGGTAGAGCAGAGAGTGTGGGGGCAGAGGAGGAACAGACGATGTCCCAGAATTGGTGGCGAGCCACTGTCTTCCCTCCAATAAATCTCTATTTACCTACCTCCAGCATACACTTAGGGGGCTAGTGCGGGCCGGGAGTTCTGTGCACCTGCGGACTGTGATACCCTAGTGACCCTTCAGGAACCTCACCCTGCGGACCTACAGCCTGGTCTTTGCCATTTGCCGCGTGTGAACCTGCACTCCGAACTTCTTGAGTCTCCTTTGAGAAGGAACGTCATTTGGGATCTCCCCGCCCCTCCATCTCAGCCTTCTTCACCTGTTTCCAGGACTCCTCTGCCACGTCAGTGATCTTTTTGCACTAAAAGTGGGCCCGAGTCAGCGTGTGCCCATCAGACGGACGTCTCCTGAGATGCTCAGCTGAGCCTAAGCGCTTCCAAACCTGAAGGCCCCTTAAACTCCTCCTGTGAATGACCCCTGGATGTTGCTTTTGGGGTGCAGAGCAGGAATGGGGCAAGAGTTTGAAACTAAAAACCGCTTCCTTGTGAACTAACATTTTAGCCATACGTGTTTGTGATGTACAGAATATAGGAATTTACGTGCAGTGGGTTTTCTGATAGAAAGGAGGTGTTCGGCTCTCGAACACATTTAGCTCTGGCTGAATCCTGAGGCCACTGTGAATTTGCTGATGTTCTTCCAATGCAGTGGAGTGATTTTAAGGTTTTCCAAATCTTCTGTGGCTCTTTTTTATATATCTAGTAGAGCACATGTAGATACTCAATGTGTATATACAGCTGAGTTTCAACACCTTTATTACTAAGACCAGCCCATTCTGGGGTCATCATCTTTGATGTTCTTCCTTCCCACGTTTCAGAAGTGTCGATGCCTGTTTTACTCCTGAGAGCTCTAGTTTTCTAGTTTTCTGTTCCCAAGATCGCTCCAGCACTACAGGAACTTTTAAGCAACTGTGAGGCCAGGTAGCTTCTACTGGTGGGCAGGAGCAGGAGTGTCCACCTCGTCCTGGGAGAGAAAGTCCGGCACACATGTCATCATGGAGATACCGTGTTTATAGACTGGAATAGGAGATCTCTGACCGTGTCCTTGGCGTGTACCTTACTGTATGAGGTTGCTGTGATTGAGATGGGTAAATACATGCTAATTTAAAAAGACAGATGTTTTGCGATTGATTTCTATCAAGAGTTGAAATGTTGAGAGATGACTCAAAAAAATAATAAAGTGTCTTCCATTATTAAACAAAGTGTTTGGAGTTTTATGTCCCTCCCTCCCTGCTGCTTTTGAAGCTTGGGCTGCTTGGATGGTTTGTTTGTTTTGCTCAAGCTGTATCCTCTGATGACAGGACTCTCATTTTCTCTCCCACAAAACTGGTAACTTGATGAGAGCCCCGCTTTCGAGTGCTTACTCTGTGAGCCAGGTGCTTTGCATGCTGACTCTTCACATGCGTGATTCCACAGAATAGTCTCCGTCATCCTGTAAACTAGGTAGTGTTACGATCCCCACCTGTAAGGTGGGGAAACTGAGGTGTGCCAAGTTCAGCCATGTTTCTTAGGAGTGGGACTACATACTCCAGGAGAAATGATTGTTGGTGGTGACTGACAGGCATTAAATAACATTGAAGGAGGGGCGCCTGGGTGGCGCAGTCGGTTGAGCGTCCGACTTCAGCCAGGTCACGATCTCGCGGTCCGTGAGTTCGAGCCCCGCGTCAGGCTCTGGGCTGATGGCTCGGAGCCTGGAGCCTGTTTCCAATTCTGTGTCTCCCTCTCTCTCTGCCCCTCCCCCATTCATGCTCTGTCTCTCTCTGTCCCAAAAATAAATAAATGTTAAAAAAAAAAAAATTAAATAAATAAATAAATAAATAAATAACATTGAAGGACATTATGAAAAAAAGTAATTACGTTTTTCTTTCAATCCGTTTAAATGCCTTAAGGAGAAAGTCCATTTAATGCTAGCTTGTCTTTACCAAAGAGGAAGCAGGTGTTAGGCTCGGAGCCTTAGGCAGAGTCTTAGCTAGGTGTTCCGTTACCTTCTGTCTGGAGCAGGCCGTACTGCTTTTCCATCTACAGCAATGACAAGAGATCACTTTAAAAATCAACTTAAGTGTTTTTCAAAAGGAGGGTTTGCAAGACACATGGCAAAGATCTTGAGGGTGGTAGAAGAGCAGCTGTGATTTGGGACATCCTGGCTTAAATTTTTTTTTTTAATGTTTGTTTATTTTTGAGGGGGGGAGGGGCAGAGAGAGAGGGAGACACAGAATCCGAAGCAGGTTCCAGGCTCTGAGCTGTCAGCACAGAGCCCGATGTGGGGCTCGAACCCACGAACCGTGAGATCATGACCTGAGACGAAGTTGGACACTTAGCTGACTGAGCCACCCAGGCACCCTGGGACATCCTGGCTTTTGGTAGCAGCAGGGTCTCTGCATGACGGTGACCACTGCCGGGTCGGCCCCTACAAGGCCCCTCAGCGGTCAGAGAATAGCAGGTTTCTCCATTTCGTGCGCCGGTGAACAAATAATCCAGGCCTCGGGCCAGACCGAGGCCCAAGAGCTGGGTTGGGTTTTAGCTGCAGCCCAGGAAATGGCACCGCCAGGAAGAGCGGCTTCCTAGAGATGCGCACCTAGCCTGGGAGAGCGGAGGAAGCCAGACACTTGCTGCTGCGCCCGGAGCAGAGTGGTGGCTTCAGAGCAGATTGCTTAATCTGTGTATGTAAACAACAAGCATGTTTAACATCATCGTGCCCGCCCGCTGCCCAGTAGCCCTGCTGCCCGCTTCGAGCACCGATCTGTGGCACCCCGCCCGCCCGATTACCAGTCTCAGAGAGAGAGAGAAGAGCTGTGGCAGACGCTTTGAGTTGAACCCCTGTCTCCTCCCACCCTTTCTCCCTTGGTAACAGAAGCCCCGATTTTTAGGCACATGGCCATCCAGGGTAAAGACTGCCTTCCCCAGCCGCTCCTGCAGCCAGGCGTGGTCATGTGGCCGTGTCTGGGCAGTGGGACGGAGAAGTGGTTCGTGTGGCTTCTCAGACATGTCTTTGAAGGATCTTTTCTTCTTCCCACCCAAGCCTCCTTCCTGGTTGGAATGGAGCGGCCCAGTGAGACTCTGAGGCGGAAGCCAAGTGATGAGAGAGGGGCGGTTGGGAGCGGCTGGGTCCCTGATGCTTAAGAAGCCGCCATCATAGCCAGCCTGCCCTGCCTACCTCCAGAGTTTTTATGTAAGAGAGGAATGAGCCATTATCTTGCTTAAACGCCACCCCCCTCCCCCGGCCCATATTCTCATTTAAGAAACCATCTTATTTACAAAAGAGGTACAAATGAACCCAGCTTCCATGATTTAACAGCTACCAACTTGTGGCCAACCTGGTTTCCTTTTTACCTGTCCATCCACTTCCCTCCTAAATTCCTTTGAAGGAAATTCCAGACATCTGCTTCAGTGGAATATTTCAGTATGTGTCTCTAAAAGACAAGGGACTTTTAAAACACCATACCATTATCACATCTAAATTTTTATAATTCTTTAATAGCGATAGGCAGTCAATGTTCTGATGTCCAGTTGTATAAATTCATATTAAAAAAATTGTTTTTTAACGTTTATTCATCTTTGAGAGACAGAGAGAGACGGAGCATGAGCGGGGAAGGGGCAGAGAGAGGGAGACCCAGAATCCGAAGCAGGCTCCAGGCTCCGAGCTGTCAGCACAGAGCCCGACGCGGGGCTCGAACTCACGAACTGTAAGATCATGACCTGAGCCGAAGTTGGACGCTTGACCGACTGAGCCACCCAGGTGCCCCTAAATTCATATTTTAAAAACAGTTTGTATCAGGGCTCAAATAAGGTCTCCACATTGCATTTCGTGGATAGACCTTTAAATCACCGTTACCCTCAAAGCTGTTCCTGTAGAGTATAGGGACCCTATCTTTCTCTTTTTTTTCCTTGAAATGTTTTTGTCAAGCTGGATTTTTAGTCCTTTAGAGTTCGCTAGAGTCTGCACTTTGCCGATTGCAGCTCCCACTGTTGTTTAACATGTTCCTCTGTTCTCTCCATCTCCAGAGTAGTTGGCTCTTTTTTTTTCTCTCTTCCTTACTGTTTATTTGCTGCACATTGCACAAAAGTAAAAAAATAAACATTTCTTATGGCTATGGAGCGGGGCTGCAGGTCCATAAATAAGGGATTGAAAGGAAATAACTTAAGGAAGGATGAGGCCTGGTGCATACAGAAGGTCTGGGTTCCGGACGGGCTGGGATCGGGTCCAGGTTTTCAGACGCACAGGTCTCCACCGGTGACACACTTCAGGTCCCGTGTGAGAAGGCGGAAGAGGTTGAACGTGACGGAGGCCTCGAGGCATCCCCGGGACTCCTCTGGGGCCCTCTGGAGCCGGTGCAGCCAGTGGTGCAGGCGGCCACGGGGTCTGGGTCCTGCCGTGGGCTGAGCCCGGACACAGGCCTGGAGCTCGGAGTGGATGTGGCGCAGCACACGAAGGGGCTGGTCCAGGACGACGCCCAGGGATGAGTCGGTCATGTTCCCCAGGACCTTCAGCGTCAAGTCTAGTTCAGCCTCCAAGGCCGCAGGGCGCTCCCAGGCCTGCAGTCGAATCAGGTCCCTGGTCCTGGGGAAGAGGCGAGAGCCACAGCTCCAGTTCTTCAGCGGGAGTGACTCTTCTAAGGCGTCCCTGGCCTTCTTGAAGGCTTCTAGCTCCCTCGGCGACAGAGATGGGAACTTGCCCACGTGGCAGCCCCTCCTGGTTGCGGGGGGCCTGGAAGTGGGGACAGGGCCCGCGCTGGTCAAGCCCAGCACCGCGGTCACCAGCACCACAACCCAAGCTGGAGCCATGGCCCGATCTCGACTGCTTCCCCGGCCGCATGGCTCCGCTTTTAGCCAGGCTCGCTGGGCAATCCCAGCTGATGTATGTAAAGTGAAAAGGCAAGTGGAAATTGGAATCTCCACTGGGCCTGAAAAGGCCTAAGCAGGCGGAGCTAGTCGCTGAAGCAGGTGAGCACGTGGGTGCGGGTGAGGCCGCCTGAGCCACAGAGAAAGGGCATCCGACGAGTCCCTTCCCTGGACTTGTGCCGAGAAGGAAAGAGAAACTGAAATTCCCTCGTAGGAGAACGCCTTGTTTCTGAGAAGTCCAGTGTCTGGACAACCGCATTTAGGACTCTCTGGGGCAGCCTTCAGCTGACTGTGGGGAGCCCCTTACCGAGGCCGAGGCAGGTGCCGGGGCGAGGAGTGTGGGCGAGGGTGCCTGAGCAGCAGAAGTGGCTTCCCTTTGAAGGCAGTCTTCGTTTGCTGTGGTCCCATTTGTGTACTTTTGCTTCTGTTACCCGTGCTTTTGGTGTCACATCCAGGAAATCATTGCCAGATTCACTGTCATGAAACTTTTCGCTGTGTTTTCTTCTAGGAGTTTTATAGTTTTAGATCTCACATTTAGGCCTTTAATCCGTTTTGAGTTAAGTTTTATATGTGGCGTAAGGTAAGGTCTAACTTCAGTCTTTTGCGTTTGGATCTCCAGTTTCCCCACCACCATTTGTTGAGACTGTCCTTGCCCTATTGTATGTTCTTGGTACCCTTGTTGAAGCTCATTTGATCATACATGCGAGGGTTTATTGGGCTCTATTCTGTTCCATTGGTCTTTAAGTCTATCTTTATGCCAGTACTACAGTTTTTTTTTTTTAATTTTTTTCAGTGTTTATTTATTTTTGAGAGACAGAGACAGAGTGTGAACGGGGGAGGGGCAGAGAGAGAAGGAGACACAGAATCCGAAGCAGGCTCCAGGCTCCGAGCTGGCAGCACAGAGCCCAACGCGGGGCTTGAATGCACTGCAAGATCATGACCTGAGCCGAAGTCAGACACTTAACCGAACTGAGCCCCCCAGGCGCCCCCCAGTACTACAGTATTTTGATTACTGTAGCTTTGTATATAATATGTTTTGAAATCAGGAAGACTGTTTCAACTATTCAGGGTACCCCCTTGAGATCCAGTATAATTTTTTTTTTTTTTTTGCCTTTTTAAACTGTGGGAAAAAAAGCAAAAGAAGAACAATATTTCATGACATGTGGAAATTACATGAAGTTAAAGTTTCAATGTCCATAAATAAAGCTTTGTTGGAACCTAGCCATGCTCATATCTGTGGCTGCTTTCAGGTTACAGCAGCAGAGTTGAACAGTTGTGTGGCCCTCAAAGCTGGAAATATTTGTTATCAGTCCCTTTATAGAAAATGTTCCCTGACCTATGGTCTGAAAGTCCAAGGCCAGTGGTCCCAGACCCAGCTGCTACTCTGGGAGAATCATGGATGATCTGGTTGGTGCGTGATGGCCCCACTCTCTACTTTCTTCTCCAGCTCACAATACAGATAAATAATATTTCATTTTCTTCCAACATCTTCATATCAGCTCTGTGGTCATACTGTGACAAGCCTGTGACAAGTTGTGAAAAGCAATTTCTCAGGGAAGAGGAGGAGTTCCCCTCCCCCCACCAGCTTTTTCTTTTTAAATTTTATTATTTTTTAAAATTTACATCCAAGTTAGTTAGCATATAGTGCAACAATGATTTCAGGAGTAGATTCCTTAGTGCCCCTCACCCATTTAGCCCATCCCCTCTCCCATAACCCCTCCAGTAACCCTCTGTTCTCCATATTTAAGAGTCTCATGTTTTGTTCCCCTCCGTTTTTATATTATTTTTGCTTCCCTTCCCTTATGTTCATCTGTTCTGTGTCTTAAAGTCCTCGTATGAGTGAAGTCATAGGATATTTGTCTTTCTCTGACTAATTTCACTTAGCATAATACCCTCTAGTTCCATCCATGTAGTTGCAAAAGATTTCATTTTTTTTTACTGCTGAGTAATACTCCATTTTGTGTGTGTGTGTGTGTGTGTGTGTGTGTGTGTGTGTGTATACACACACACCACATCTTCTTTATCCATCCATCCATCCATCGATGGCCATTTGGGCTCTTTCCATAATTTGGTTATTGCTGAAAGTGCTGCTATAAACATTGGGGTGCATGTTTCCTTTGAAAACAGCACACCTGTATCCCTTGGATAAATGCCTAGTAGTGCAATTGCTGGGTCATAGGGTAGTTCTATTTTTAGTTTTTTGAGAACCTCCACACTGTTTTCCAGAGTGGCTGCACCAGCTTGCATTCCCAAGATCCAGTATAAATTTTAGGACCATTTTTTTCTAGCTCTGCAAAAATGCCATTGGGATTTTCACAGGGATTGCATGGAACCAGTAGGTTGCTTTGGGTAGTATGGACACTGTTATAATATGAAGTCTTCCAACCCATGAACACAAAATATCTTTCCATTTATTTGTGTCTTCTTTAATTCCTTCCAGTAACGTTTTATAGTTTTCAGGGTACAAATCTTTCACTTCCTTGCTTGAGTTTATTCCTAATGATTGTATTCTTTTTGATGCTGTGAATGGGATTGTTTTTATAATTTCATTTTCAGATTTCTCATTGTGTATGTATAGAAGGCAACTGATTTTTTTTTTTTTTATGTGCTAGTTTTGTATCCTGCAACTTGGTTGAATTCATTTATTCAAACAGGTTTCGTGTGTGTGTGTGTGTGTGTGTGTGTGGGTGTGTGTGTGAAATCTTTAGGGTTTTCTACATAGAAGATCTTGTTATCTGAGAATAGATGCAATTTTATTTGTTTCTTTCCAATTGGGATGCCTTTTATTTCTTTTTCTTACCTAATTGCTCTGGCTGACTTCCAGCACTGTGTTGAACTCAAGTGGCAAGAGTAGGCATCCTTGTCTTGTTCCTGATATTAGAGGAAAAGCTTTCTGTCTTTTACCATTGGGTATGATGTTCACTGGGACACATAGGTTTTCTTTTTTTTTTTTAATTAAAACAATTTTTTAATGTTTATATTTGAGAGAGAGAGAGTGCGAGCAGGGGAGGGGCAGAGAGAAAGGGAGACACAGAACCTGAAGCAGGCTCCAGACTCTGAGCAGTCAGCACAGAGCCCGAAGCAGGGCTCGAACTCACAAACTGTGAGATCATGACCTGAGCTAAAGTCGGATGCTGAACCGACTAAACCACCCAGGCGACCCAGACACATAGGTTTTCATATGTAGCCTTTATTATGTTGAGGCAATTTCTTACTATTCCTACTTTGTTGAGTAGTTTTATCATGAAAGTGTTTTAAATTTTGTTAAATGCTTTTTCTCTGCATCGACTGAGGTGACTTTTTTTGTCTTCCATTCTATTAATGTGGCATATCTCATGGTAGTTGACTTTTGAGGCTTGCTCAGATTTGGTGTGAGTTTTGGGGATGTTGTATTCTTTCATCAGGAGGCACATGATGTTGAATTCTCTCCCTTTGGGAGAGTAACAGCCATTAGGACTGTTTAGTCCTCAGACCAGTCATTTCATTGGAAGTTGCAAAATGTAGATATTCCCATGCTAGTATCCCTTCTTTGTTTGGCAACTGGGATACTTCTATAAAAAGAAACTTCCTTGTGGTGGTGTGAATCTACATGTGTGATAAAATTGTATAGAACTAAATACACACACTCTCACACTAGTGCATGTAAAACTGGTACAGTGTGAACAAGATGTGTGGCTTGCTCCAATGTTAGTTTTCTCATTGTGATACTGTTCTGTAGTTGTGCAAGATGTCACCACTGAGGAAACTGGGTGCAGGGTACTTGGACCTTTTAGTATTATTGTTTCACAACTTCCTGCAAATTTATGATTATTTTTTTAAAAAGAAAATGAAACTTCTTTCAGCCAGTATTTGACTACCAGTAGTCTAGTTTAAGCGAGATCAACGCTTAATTATTTGCCTTTATTACCATTTTTTTTTTTAACATTTATTTATTCTTGAGACAGAGAGAGAGAGAGAGAGAGAGCATGAACAGGGGAGGGTCAGAGGAAGAGGGAGACACAGAATCTAAAACAGGCTCCAGGCTCTGAGCTGTCAGCACAGAGCCCGACGCAGGGCTCAAACCCACAGACCGTGAGATCGTGACCTGAGCCGAAGTCGGACGCTCAACCGACTGAGCCACCCAGGCGCCCCAATTATTACCATTTTTTTAGTAAGCTTAAGGCCCAGCGTGGAGCTTGAAGTGATGACCCTGAGATCAAAAGTCAAGTCATGGGCCAGCCAAGTGCCCCTCTTTGCCTTATTTTTACTTAATGAGCTGATGCCTTAGAATCCCCCAACAGTGACTGATTTTTTTAAAGTATGAACTCACTGATTTCAGTATGTTTTAAATATTTCAGTCCTATACATTATTGTTATTGGTGCTCAGATGCCTGTGTTTGGCCAGTAGGGACCTCTTCCAGTCCTTCCTGAATCCTTTTGACTTGACCCTGAAACCTTTGATTGCTTCCACTCTCTGGTAGGACAGGGTGCTCCAAGTTCATCTTGCACATTTCCTCCCCAGGTGCTGGAATCACGTTTCTCCAGAGAGGGGTCCTGTCACTGTGAAGTGACATTTGGAGACCACGGTCTGAGAGCTAGGGATGCTCACTGCCACTGGGATAGTCATTGCTTCTTGGTCTTTTTTATGAGCAGAGTTTACATTCTTTCCAGAACAAAATATGTCATAAGACCACACTTCTACTTTAAATTAAAATTCAGGACTATAGGATTTTTACTTAACCTCATCAGTCTGTTTTCCCCATGCTAAGAATCCTGGTTCTCAGGGACTCCAGGAAAGCCATCACGGATTTGAATTTCGCCACCTATGACGAGACCTAATGTTGACTGAGAGGAGGGAGTCATGGTGTGGGGTGGCCCCTTGGAGCGAGTCTCAGTTACACACCCCTCCCCTCTACTGAGTGGGGCATGACAGAGGCTCTGGTTTGCAACTTCACAGGTAGGGTTCACTCCTGGCTGCCCATGGTTCCATTAGTAAATGAGACATCAGAGATAGGTGAAGCCGGAGTGGGGGGAATGCGGTTCAAATGCAGTTCTGTACCTTCCCTGCCCCAGATGAGCCCCTGCTCCCAGTGTCAACCTTCCCAGCCTTTACACTTTCACCACACTTGCCCACATCCTTAAGCACCTCATGTCACATCGTTTCGCGTGGCTTTCTACGTGCTCGTCGTACTGTCCTCGCCAGCAGCTCGCTGTCCCCTCTTCCCACTGTTCTGAGATTTATCTGTGCTGATACGTTCATGCTAGTTTCACTTGTTCATCCATCCTTTTTCACCGCTGCACAGAATACCTTGCGTGACTGCCACAGCTTATCCTGGAGAGAAACATTTAGCTTGTTTCTAATTGTGTGCTATCGCAAATATTCTTACAGGTGTCTCCCGGGGCAAGAGTGTGTAAGAATTTCTCTAGGGCAGGCTTTTCTGTAAATGGCTGGGAAGTGAATATTTTCAGCTTTGGGAGCCAAGAGGCCAAAAAAAAAAAAAAAAAAAAAAAAAAAGTTAACGTCAGTACTTATGTAACGAGAGAGAAAAAATTTCCATAATTTTTTAAAAACTGAATTTTATGCCCATCGTGGGGCCTGAACTCATGGTCCTGAGATCCAGAGTCGCATGCTCTACCTACCGACTGAGCCAGCCAGGTGCCCCTCCATGAATTTTTTTAATATTGACTTATTCTTGAAAGAACGAGAGCCAGAGTGTGAGTGGGAGAGAGGCAGAGAGAGAGGGAGGCACAGAATCTGAAGCAGGCTCCAGGCTCCGAGCTGTCAGCATAGAGCCCGACGCGGGGCTCAAACCCACGAACCGCGAGATCATGACCTGAGCCGATGTCGGCCGCTTAACCGACTGAGCCACCCAGGCACCCCCATGAAAAAAAATTTTTTAATGCTTATTTATTTTTGAGCGAGAAAGAGAGACAGAGTGCAAGCGGGGAGAAGGGGCAGAGAGAGAGGGAGACACAGAATCCAAAGGAGGCTCCAGGCTCTGAGCTGTCAGCACGGAGCCTGACACGGGGCTCGAACCCACGAACAGCAAGGTCATGACCTGAGCCGAAGTTGGATGCTCAACCGACTGAGCCTCCCAGGCATCCCCCAGCCCATGAATTTTTAACTAA
This sequence comes from Herpailurus yagouaroundi, assembly GCF_014898765.1. Classification (NCBI taxonomy): domain Eukaryota; kingdom Metazoa; phylum Chordata; class Mammalia; order Carnivora; family Felidae; genus Herpailurus; species Herpailurus yagouaroundi. The sequence continues at coordinate 1,110,697 of NW_024412463.1, read as the reverse complement.
AAAATGCAAAGCTTTATTGTATGGGTATTGAAATTTGAATTTCCTATCATTTTCATATCATGGAATACTCTTGTGAATTTTTTTTCAACTACTTGAAGATGTTCAAAACCATTCTTTTTTTTTTTTTTAATTTTTTTTTTTCAACGTTTATTTATTTTTGGGACAGAGAGAGACAGAGCATGAACGGGGGAGGGGCAGAGAGAGAGGAAGACACAGAATCGGAAACAGGCTCCAGGCTCTGAGCCATCAGCCCAGAGCCCGATGCGGGGCTCGAACTCCCGGACCGCGAGATCGTGACCTGGCTGAAGTCGGACGCTTAACCGACTGCGCCACCCAGGCGCCCCTGTTCAAAACCATTCTTGACTCTCTGGTGAAGTGCCTGGGATCAGGACAGGCCATCCCGCCTGCTTTCACTACTACATGGTTTGTGTCTGCGCCTGTTGCCATAAGCAGCTTTGGAGGCCTTTTGGAAGGGTGGGGGGGGTAAAAACAAACGGAAGCTCCAGGCTTCCCACAGGTTAACACCACCACCTTCCACAGAGTCTCCTCCAGCTGTGTGTGTGGATCGAGACCCTGGAGGACGGACCCGCGTGTTCCTGGTTTCACCGCCCGGCAGAGGCCCGCGGGGGCTGATCTGCTGTCCCAGGCGCCAGGAGACCGGCAGCCCAGGGAGCCCTGGGGAGGATGGGTCCCTAGCCCCCGCGGGGAGGAGCAGCCGTGGGCCGGCGGGAGGCTAGGCCTCCGGGGTCCTCGCTAAGGGCCGGGGGCAGGAATCAGGCCAGGGTCTGCGACACGTCTGCTGCTGGCCCCCGAGTTTGGTAGGTGGTGACACAGCTGAGTCCCATGTATTTGCGAAGCCACCTGAACACGAACACAGAAACTGGCTCTGATTCAGCAGCATTCGTTTTTATTTCTAAATAAGTATCCAGTGACATTACTGTTTGCCATCCGCTTCTGAATTCTTTAAAGAGTCCAGTGAGGTGAAGCAGGGGCTCTGGCAGAGCAGCTACAGGCGCCCCCATCTCTGACCTTCCCCACCCCCCCATCCCCCATCTCGACAGGAGCAGCAAATCCTTTCTCAGGAACCAGGACCTGACAGATACCTCTTACGACTTACGTGGCATGGGGTAGGACGAAGGATAAGCCTGACCTTCACCAAGGTCTCAAAACAAATAAAAAAGCAGCACTGTAAACATTCCTTCGTTTTTACAGAGAAAGTTACTCAAAAGAATTCAAACTTCTGATTAACCTTGAGAACAACTCGAGCTTGGCACAGGCTGTGCTGGAGAAAACATTAAAGCCTCGGGTGAGCCACCAACCTCAAAGCCCCGAAGCGAGTGACAAGCCTTCCCGGGCCTGTAGCGGGAAGGCTCCTCAGAGCAGGGCCGGGGCTTCGAGAAGGGAGCGCCAAGAACGTGCTGACGTGGCTCTTCCACGTGGCTGCCAGGCTCCTGGGAGCACAGGCCCTCGAAGGTGACGGGTGACCTTCCCCTCCTGAGCAACCGTCTGCACGTTCCCCGTCCGGTCACGCGGCCCAGGCTCCTGCAGCTGCTCCTGAGGGCACGTGGTGCTCTCACCCCAAGTCGGGCCCGTCCGTCCGCGCAGAGCCACCTGGGGGACCGACTCGCCGGTGAGAGAGGCCAAGTACGTTTTCTCCCTCCGGGACCACGTGGGCTGGGGCGGGAAAGCGAAAAAATGGGGTGGGCAGTGGGATGGGACGGCCCAGGGGAAACATAAAGTCATCCTTCTTCTGTCACGTGGCCAACAGCAACAGAAGCTCTTGAATGTCTGACTCCATCTGCGTGAGAAATCGCAGGAACCCAAACGGAAGGCAGGGTGGCTACTTGGCTCTGTTTAAGGCTTTCCTCTCACAGGGATGTTTGCATTTCAGACGTATCGCCTAGGGCTTTGGAGACGGAGTTCCTGGTACAGCAGCTTCTTAATGATTCTGGCTGCTGTTTCGGGAACGGTTCAGATTTGGTTTCCTACACGTCAACCAGCAGGAGAAACAGGGGTACGTGTTCTGGAGGGAATAGGGGAGGATCAGGGTGCCTTTTTTCTCTCTCTCTCTCTCTCTTTTTTGCATTTAAAGTCCTAATTAATGGCAGATCATTGATGCTGATTCCTCCTTGCACTTGAATCAGGGACCAGTTCTAAGGCCTGCACCTTTGACATCCGTAACTCGGACAAGGAGAAGCTGGCCGCCACCCTGCCCCACGCTCAGTCTCCCCACCAAAGCAGAAGTGGGATCCCGGCTGTGGCCACCCCGCTGAGGACTCTGCCAAATGTGCAGGCCCCTGTGGGAATGTGGAACCGAGACCCCCCGAGGCCAGAGGCCAAGTCTGTAGCTCTGACATAGGTTCCGAGGGGAGGAGGAGCCCCACTCACGAATCTCTCCACATTCCATGGCACACAAAGGAATCTGCAGGCAAACCAGGACCCCCTCTAGGCTGACTTAGGGTCCTCTGGGATCACCGACATTATGGGCCAGGCCCTGCCCCTTGGCCTTATATCAGCCAAGGCCTGGCCAGCATTTCCACTGTGAAGAGAGGTAGCTGGCCTGGGTGTGGGAGGTTTGTGCTTCTGGTTCAGCTGCTGGGCTGAGTGAGCACCACACTGTGGAACTGTGCCACCTTCCCCCTGCCTGGCCCTGGTTTAGCCTAGCCCAAAACGTGATCTCTGGGGGACCTAGGGCAAGCCGCCTCCTTTCCCTGTAACACCCATACCACAAGCTTTGGGGTACGGTCGTTCCCAGGAGTCCTACAACGACAGGCCATGTGACTTATTTCAAGAGTTCAAAATCACTAGGCCTGCTGTGGAGGGGGGAGGCGCTTTTGGGGGGGGGGTGCTTGCTGCCACATGGCTCCCCAAGGCAAGCACGTCTTCTAGTTCACTGGCTAACTAGCTGACTGGCCAGCTTCCCCAGAGGCCCTCACTGACTTTACAGCCTTCACCTCACCCTAAAGTGTGACCTTGTCTACGTGCTGTGGCTTCCCTGTCCCACGGCTTAGACCCAGAACGAAGTAAATTTGTGGGAAATGGGAGTTATGCTGGATTTTTTTTTTAATCGACTAGGCATTTATTGCCCCCAATAGAATTATTAGGTATGCTAAAGGTAGCCAACAGCACATTTCTGATTCTCAGGCAAAGACACTTTTAAAAACCCACCAGGAAAACCCATCTCCATGAGCTCTGCGTGTGGCAAAGGCAAAGGGCACAGCCTGCCAAACCTCCCTGAGCCAGCGGGGGGCAGAAGACCCATCACAGGAGACCCAAGCTGGTGCTGGTAACTGCCAGGAAAGGTGCCCCCTGCCCACTGAGCCAGGCCCTGGGGACTTTCCACCCTGGGGACCCTTCTCTACTTCAGTGTCGTTTTCAGGTCTCAGCTAAAAGTGGGAGGCCAGATGGGACCTCGTGACAAGGGGCAGTCTGAATCGAGGAGATCCTGTTTTCACTGCTATTATCTATGAACTCACAGCCCCCTCCCCACTAAATTTTCTGGTAACCTATTGAGTTTGCAATGCCAGTTGCACTTCTGAGATCACACCATGAATTTCAAGGAAGAAAGATTACTTCTGGGTTTGGGAATGAGAGAACACTCTAGTAGGGGATCCCTGCCCACCTCCCTCCAGGGGTGGACAAGGTCCCCTCCCTCTTTGACCTCTTCTTTTACTTTTCCCCTAAAAGCAAGTAGGACACGATGGAGGCCAGAATTATGATGGCATTACTCCTCCAGTGAAGGTATGAGGTGGAGTAAAATGCTCCTGTTTGGCTTAAATTAAGGGGTTAGAGTAGGAGGTTACAAAAAGAGAAATGGCCGTGTTTTAACCCTATCAAGTACGGATTTACTCTTAATGCGCAAAAAGGAAACCATATGCTTCCAGCCTGACAGGCCTCACTCTTTCGGGAAAGGGGAAGGGGTCTGGGCAGGGGCCTGGCCTGGTGGGCTGGGCAGCAGAGACCTGGAGAGTTCAGTCCTTGCTAACGTCCAGAGCCCTGCCGCCTGAGGCAGAAGAGATGGAAACATACGTGCTGCCAGCCCAGGGTCCGTGCTGGCCCACGGTGTCCCCACAGAGAACCAAGGACCGCACATGATGAAGTAAACCATGCCAGAGGGTGCCGAGTCCCAAGGCAGGGACCCCTGAGCCACATAGGGGATCTGCCACTGGCCCACAGATGGGTGAAGGCTAGCAGGTGTGAGGCGCGGATGTGTAAGTCGGTGACCACTTCATCTGGACATGATGGGCAGCTCCCCCTGCTAGACGGCCCAGGGGCCGGGACCACGGGGACAGGGCAGGGTGTGTGCACGTGGGCGAGTCCTGGGTGAGGGTAGCAGGGAGGAGCACAGGGGGCTGCTGCTCTGGCCCCTGCTCCAGCTCTTGGGCGAGCTGGGACCCAAGATGGAAAAGAACTGGGAGAGGGAAGGAAGGTGGTAGCAGGTAAACGGTGGGCAGACTGCGTGGAGCCCAGGAAATGGGGCCTATGGACAATAAGGTCCACCGAGTGAGGGAGGTAACTGCTAGGCTCTCACTACTTCGTCAAAGTGCATGAATTTAAACTCAATTAGAAGACAGCAGATGCCGGCCTGCATAAGCCCTGTAACGCTAGCCTCTCCCTCCAGAGGGCGCTCTGACCCCACAGACTAGGCTTCCTCACCCCAAAACCCAAGCTTCCAATGGGGCTTTCGAGAAGGGCCCATGTGCCCCTGCTCCATACCGGCGTGAACATTCACCGTATTCCCAGAGAAGGGCAGCTACCGCCTGCCACACAGGGAGACAGCCCGCGAGGGGCCAATCGTAGGTAACGAAGTTTGTCACTCGGTTTTTCTTTCTCAAGGAGTGCAAGCAACATCACAGAGGGGAGTGTGACATTTTCCAGATTTCGGAGCCCAGCACTTAGGTCAGAATTGCTGCTGCTGAGGCCGGAGGCACCTCGATGACCAAGGGGAAACGGCTGGCTCCTCGCCCCGGTAGAACAGACACCCATCCCGGCCTCAGCAGGTGCTCCTGGGACGAAGGCCGTGGCTGGGAACGGCGGAAGCTGCGAGCCGGCGCTCCCCGGCCGCCCCGGTCACGGCCGGGCTCCGCAGCGCCATTTCTCTCCTCACGCGCCGCAGCTTGGCAGAGGACTACTCGCCCTGGGTGCAGAAGAGAAGGAGAATTTACCTGGACACGTGGTCCCTCTGATCTGCGAGCTGAGAAGCAACATGGCGAGTAGAGGTCCGGCTCAGTTGAGGCCTGGGGGGATGACTGTTTCCGAAGCAGACAGCTGGCTCCAAGGGCCGGGGACGCCTGGTTTAAGAGGACCGTGGCCTTTGCTTCACCCCGCCTCCATCTGCCCTGAGGAGGCCGCCCGATGCAAGCAGCACCGGGGGCCTTCGCGGAGTGTCTGTCCCGGGAGCCGTGGGGGGGGCCCGACCGGGCGCCCTGCTCCATCACAGCAGCTCCTGCTCGTCGTCTTCAGAGCCAGAGGGGCCCTGGCGCACCTCCTCGTACCACTTGTTGGTGAGGGTTTTCATCTGGATACGTCCGTGGTGGAGGTCCTGGGGCAGAAGACACAGCCAAGCCCTCATCAGTGGGTCTGGGTCAGGTCAGGGTTAGGGCTGAGGAAGGTGGTGGGGGGGGAGGGGCTGCTTTATACCTCAGGGAGGCAGGGTACGTGGCCACGGGCAATTTCAAAGTCTTAACCGACTAACTGAAGCTGGGATTTTTCTCTGTAGGGGTAAGATTAACAGGGGGTGTCACCCAGAAGCCGGAGTAGGCGGCAGGATGGCGTGATGTTAAAAAACATGGCTTCTGGAATCAGACACACTTGGGCTCTGCTTCCACCTCTGCCATGTATTAGCTGTGTGACCCCGGGTGGTTAGGTCACCTCTCTAGGCCTCAGTCTCCCCAGTGTCTAGTCAAAGAGCAGCTGCAGCCATGACACAAGATGTCGGGAGGATGAAACGCAGCTACAATGATTAACATCTGGCACAACACCCGGCTCGGCAAGAGCTCCCTCGCTGACTGACGGCGATCATGACCGCCGGCGAGGGAAAATGGCTCAGAAACAAGGTGGGGCCGGATGGCAGTTTCGGCAAAGCAGGCCCAGGCTGGTCCCCAGGAGACTGTGTCACTGTCACCCAGAGGACAGCTGTGCCCAGGGGGATGGAACAAGAGCCCTAAATCAATGCCTGAGGCCCCGCATGTTCGAAATTTTCAGCTCAGACACAGTAGCCGATCAATGTCCTGAGTCTATCACCCAGGAAAACCAAACTGTTGACGAGTCTATTATTAAACTAGCGCTAAAAATGGCAGTGAAGGAAAAACAGCAGATGCTGAGTTCCACAGCGCATCCAGCTGCCGGCCTGGGGAGGGGGCCGAGTAGGGGGGAGCTGGCCCGGCCGGCTCCCCGCTGCCCACCCGCTCCTGGCCACGGCAGGTCCTGAGGGAGGAAGGGGAGGGACCCTCAGCTGGGGGGCGCGGGCCAGTGTCCCACCTCCTGAGTTAGCCGCCGCGTGAAAAAGGGGTTCAGGTACTTGGCGTCCAGCCACACGAAGCCTTTGAGGTCCTGCCGCCTGATGTAGTGGGCTTCGTACTCCTCCTCTGTGAGCTCTGACAAGTGCTCCGACTCGATGGTGTTGCCCTGCGGGGGGAGGGGAGGGAGTCTGGGGGTCATCAGCGGGCGTCTTCCTGGGGGACCCCACACACCACCCGGCCCATCCAGCGGCCCTTCACTTCCGGCCACCAGCGTCCCCAGCCCTAACTGTGCTTTCGCATCAGTGCGGGGTGTCTGTGGCCAGCAAAGCGCCTCCTGGGAGCCCACGGGGAGGCGGGAAGGTTTGTGAAAACACGATGGATACCCAGGGATGAACCAGAATTATGAATAAACCAGAATGTATGTGTGGGCCGGGGTTTGGTCTGTAAGCTTTCCAGGGTGATTCTAATGTGCAGGCAGGACTGGGAACTGCCACCTAGGTTATTTCATTCCCAGAAAACGGAACAAGGGAGGCTCTTTTGTCATTTCTGCCCATAGCTGCACCAGCTGTGGTTCTGCCCTGGGCCGGCGTCTCCTGGTCAGCGTGGGGGGCGGGGAACGGTCCTGGTGGGAACTGGAGGGCAATGAGAACGAGTAGCGTGGCAGGGCCGGTCTGGAGGGGGAGGCGGTGTCAGGTCACTGGATCTAGGTCAGCACCGCTCCAGGCCCCAGGCCCAGGACAGGCCCACCCTCCGCAGGGATGACCAAAGGCCACCAGAGTATGAACGTGGCATCTGCTGCTCTGCTGGAGGAGTGGCTCTGAAGCCACAGCCACGTGGCCTGCGCTGGCGGGCCTGGGCGGTGGTGCGGGTGCAGGAGGGGGGAGGGGCGGGGAGGGCATGTGGATGCTGTGAGGCGGTCGGTGGTTCTCAAACTCCGGCCGCATCAGCATCACCGGGAGGGCTTGGGAATCCACAAAACGCTGGGCCCCCCAGGCTCCCCCTCGGAATTCTGGTTCTGCGTGCGTGCGTGCGTGCGTGTGTGCGTGCGTAGGTGCTCAGGTCCTCAAATCGTGTCTCGTTCCCCCCTTTCCCAGCTGCGGTGGAGACCAAGCCCCTGCCCCCGACCCGGCCCACGCGGCACTCACCATCTTCTCTGTCTTGCTGAGGTTGACGTCCTTCTTGTTCCTGCGGCGCGCCTTGGCGTCCTCGATGTCCATGAGGCGGATGAGGGGCATGGTGCTGCCGCCCAGCAGCAGGATGGTGAAGAGCACGATGATGATGGTGGTGGTGCCGATGAGCTGCCGCTTCTCCATGGGCTCCAGGTCCAGGTGCAGGCTCAGCGCGTAGGGGATGGCCCCCCGCAGGCCTGGGGGCAGGGAAGGGGGTCAGAGGAGACGCACAGGGAGGAGGGAGCTGCGTCACCGACCGGGCGCCCTGGCAATCCGGGGACGGCCCCGTTTCAGGCCGGCCGCACATTCTAACGCACCCCACTGCCGAGTGCGAGGTCCTCCCGTGAGGCTCAGGGGTGTGAGGAGAGCAGGCTGCAGAGAAGTGGGACCTGAGCTCATGCCACTCCCACTTCACAAGGTGGCCAAGCAGCTCACAGGAGGTGACCTGTCCGGGCCACGAAGCCCCAGATGTGCATGCGTGAGAATCCTCCAGCCTAGGGCTCACACTCCCCGTGTGTGTGCCAGGCCCTGTGCTAAGGGCTCTGCGCACACAATCTCGCTGGGCCTTCACAGGAGAGCCAGTAAAGCTGATCCTCCATTTCTTCACGATAGATAGATAGATAGATAGATATGGAACTGAGACTGAGAAAGACATGTCCTCCCGGGGCCACACAAAGAAGGCAACAGCAGCCCCTGGTTTCTGAAGATGCTGCCCTTGCACAGCTCCTGACAGGCTCGGGGCTGCTCTGCTGCTGGCCAGAGGCTGCTGGGAACTGCTTCGTGAACTCTTCCCTTCTTCCTTCCTGGTGTGGTCCCCCGCAAGGCTGCTAGCTGGGCTGAAGGGCTACACTGAGCTGGAAAACAGCACTTCCTGGGAAAATTCCTGGCTTGCCTGGTGCCAGAGAGGGGAGGTCCCAGGGAGGGGAGACCTCAGACAAGGACCCGTGAGCTGGTGAGCGCCAGAAGAAGGGGGAATGGGGGGGGGGCACACAGTGAAGGATCTGGTCCGGACACGGAGGCTGGAGCATCACAGCATGATGGGGGTGTGACCACAGGAGCAGTGTAGACCCAAGATGGGGACACAGCAGGGGGATGGCATTAAGAGAGACATGGAGAGTGGAAGCAACAGGCCACAGGGGCGAGCGGGAGGTGGGGTGGCCGAGGAAGGGAAGGGCACGGACGATGGTGGGGCGTCCTAGGAGTGGTCTAGGCACAGGGTCTGGAGTCTAGCTCCTGGATTTACCCCCTAATGCGCTGCTTTCCCCCAGGCCTCTCAGGTTAAAGCGAGAGACTCAACTCAACCTCTCAACCTGTCACACGGGACTAAAAACAGGGCCTGCCAGGTGGGTGGCCTGAGGATAAAATGTCTTGGAACAGGACAGGTGTAGACACAGCAAACACTGAGTTAGCCACACGTTTGTTGTAATACACATTATTGTTTTCCATGGAAAGGGGATGCTGGAAAAGAAGCAGGATGGGCAGAAAGGTAAGTTCAGTCCTAGACAATGAGATCGCAGGGTCTCCATAGCACTGAAGGAGGATTTAGACACAGGAGTCAGGATCTAAGAGCAAACAGCTCTGGGAGTATGGGAACTGCCGCAGGATGAGTGAGCTTGTGGGAACACAAGAGCAGCAGCAGGTCTGCGGCTGAGTCCTGAGGAAGCCAATACTGAGGGGTCTATAAAGGAGGAGAGGGCAACTGTGGAGACCCCAAAGGGAAAAGAGGGCAACCAGGAGCATGGCCCGGAGGCCCAGGGAAGAGGGTCTCCGGGCAGAAAGCAGGTCGGTGGGAAGAAGGAGCTCAAAGCCATGGAGCTGGGCTGGACCAGGGCTACCCAGTGCCCACCAGGTCTGGCTGCAGAAGGTCGCTGGTGACCTGGGCAAGGCCAAGTTCAGCCCCGTGAACAGGGGGTGACAGAGTGAAGAAAACAGGTGAGGACAGCCCGCTTAAAGAGGTCTGGCTGCGATGGGAGACGGGAAGCAGCTGGAGGGGGTGTGTGGGAGGGATCTGGGTTGAAGTTGCTGGGTTTTTGGAGGCAAAGAGAAGAATCTTCAAGAGTTTCAATGATGATGCTTCAGTAGAGACAGAGGTTGAGGATCCAGCAAAGAGAGGGTGAAAATCTGTGGGGAAGGGGCTCAGAAAAATCGCTGGGGTCAACAGCCCTCACTGTTTAAAGCAGCACGCCCCGTGCCACAGAGGTCTCTTAGCCTGCGCCCCTCTCCCACAAAGCTCACGTAACATGTAAAATATCTGATACAACATCTCTTAGATGTTCTTTGAAATCAACTAACTACTTTACAAAAACTTTTTTCTCACTGGCAAGAAAGATTGAGAAAAAAGTTTCTCTTGCTCTGCATACATACATACCTCGCACAGACACACATAAATATTTTAAACAAGGCCTTTTGAAAGAGGAGAGAAATCTGTGAGGAATTATAGAGAACGCTGTTGAGTAGAGAACAGCTTATAAGGCATGTTGCTATACCCCGACCCAAGTGGAATATTTAAATTATATTATTTAAATAAGAAAGTACAAAGAGCTGGACATATTGCTCAAAAACAAATTTAAAGATGCCTAAGGAGCCAGTTCATTAGGTACCAAATAGGAAATCATTCCCATCCTTTAAAAGGTGGAGGAATCTGCACAGAAACTAAAATGTTCCAATCGACTCTCAGAACTCAGTGACTAAATTAAAAAAATATCCAAACCCAGCCTGTACTGGCAAAAAAGTTTAAACAGACCTTTTGTATTTTGAGCCCTTCGTTACTTGCAGGCAGGTGAGAGCTGTGCCTCGCATCTCCCCCCGGGCGGCCCTGTCTGTCCAGAGGAGCAGGGACAGAGAGACAGGAAATACTGGCTCTGCCTCCTGTCGTCCCCCGACTCCAGTCAAGGCCTTTGCCCTCGAGCCTGAGCCTCCTCACGTGTGGGGGAGATGTGCACTCTACCCATTTACTCATGGCACCGAGGCTGTGAGGGGTCCTGTCTGCAAGGGACTCGCCCGGGGCCTGGGTTACAGTAGGTGCTTGTTTAGCGGGAGCTCGTATGGTTTCTGCCTTCTGAGGCCTGCTCATCGTCAAAGGGCTCTCTCTACACGACGTGTGCCTTTATACGACGTGTTTTGCTTCCACTGTTCATTCAGCGTTGGACTTACCACTAAACCACATGATGAACATCATCTTCGGTGTGATTTTATGATCGCGGAAGAAATTCAGGAGGTAGGAAAGAGGGAAAATGTTCACCGCTCTGGCAAACAGTACAAGTACCTGTGAATAACAACCAACTAAGTCTCAGAAACCTCTGGTCTTCCGAGTTCAAGCTTGTTGAAGCTAACACAGATCTTGTGACACACCCGTAATAAACACAGCCTTCCCCTTGGCCATGAGAGACATGAATGACAGTGCTAGGCAGAGAGCCAGCTGGGGCGTGCTGGGAAAGGAGAGCACTTTGTACGTCATGTTTCCGTCGCCAGAAAGAGACGACTGACAAGGCATCCAAGCCGGCTTCGGTTATGAGAGCAGAACCAAACTGAATGGCAAGAGGCCAGGCCAAACCGTCCAGAGATTAATTTAGGGGCAATCTCACTCCTCCCAAGGTGCTCCGCCACGGGACGGGCCTGCGCTAATCGTTCCCAATGGGCTAGCTCTGGAGGGACAGACAAGGTGCTCCTCACCCTCCCGTGGGTGCCCCACTCCTCAGGGAAATGAGGGATCACTGAGAAGGGCCCACGTGATGCTTCTCGTAAATGCTGCTCTCCAAGCAAAAGGAATGTGTAGGTATGTTCTAGAAGGAGGTCACGCACACCCTGTCTGGTCAGTTGCTTGCCATGGCTTTTGGCTCCTAACCATCTCCAAAGTCAGTCTTAACAAAATACAGCTTTCGATAAGGTTTAAATCTTGTCTGAGTGGATACCTAGCACTACTGTTAATTTGCTCTCTTTGTTTTCATGTTGGTTCTCACTAAACTAACTTAAAATAACATACATACGATACACATGTGTACATTCGGTAGACTCTAAGTTTATTCTTTTAACAAGCACAAACTGAGCCTGCTTTGGACTGTGTGCCTCGGATGGCCGAGTTAATAACAATGGCTCCCAATCACGTAACATTTCTATGTCAGACACTGTGCTAAGCATTTTCTATGCATTCTATCTTGTTCAGTTCAGATCCCTGCAATATGCTTATGAAGCAGGTATTACCGTCTCCATTTCAGGAGTAAGCGGAGACAGAGAAGTTAAGTAACAGGTCCAAGCTGACCCAGGCAGGACGTTGTGGAGCCATGTCCCAAACCTGGTCAGCCCCGACAGCCCGTGCCCTTGACCACTGAGTAAGCGGAAGGTGACCCGTCTGAATAGCACGGGGAAGCCTCCGGCAGCGGTGGGGGAGCCCCAGCTCCCCCTCCGGAGCACCTTCCCTTTTTCCCTTTGCTCGCAGCCCACGGCCGAGAGAGCCATCTCGGTTTCACCCAATGAAATCTGATCTTTCATTCCCGCACGTGGGTTTCGGGTTTGACCACATGTGGCCCCTTTTACCCAGGGACCACACTGAAGGCTGCTAGACTTTCTGTAAATGGCTCTTGCTGCTGTTCTCTTTGTCCTGAAACCTGAGTTCGGAGGACAGATAACAGTGACAAAAGCAAAGGGCTCTTGCTGCAAGGAGAAACACTTTTCCTCAGGGTTCTTTAGCTTCTCTGTGCCTCAGTTTCCCCCCATGCCAAACAGGTAGGCCTCACTGGTTTGCACACGGTAGGTGAAAGTGCTAAAAAAAGCCTGCCTCTCAACAGCTGGGTTTTGTTAAGTGGCATTGGTAATAAAAGCTAACCGAAGATGAATTATGACGATTCAGCAACAAGGTGTGTTCTCACATGTCTTAAATTAACAGTGGATCTAAAAGGACAACAAAGATGAAATTAGGGATTACAGTAGGAATCAGCAGGCGGGCCTATGGGAGGTGAGCTCACACCAAGGGAAGGCGGGCCTGGGAGCGCCAGGCTAAATGCCCACATGTTAGAAGCCATTCGTGTCACTTCCATCAGACGCCCGAGGGAGCTGGACCTTTGTTTTAAATGCTAAACATTTCTTCTCCCCCACTCCATTCTCCAAAAGATTTTATTCTACTGTGAGCTTTTCTTTTCCCTTTTTAAAGGTATATTTTAATTTGTCTCCTCCTGCCGCCTCGAATCCACTGATAAGTTTCCCAAACCTTCTGAATGGTAAGAATCACCTGGGACGACTGTTCTGGGTGAACCTCCGGGGAGGTAAGGGCCTGGTAATCTTTACTTCATACAAGTGTCCAAGGTCACGTTCCAAAATGGACACATTGGAAGAAAATTACAGTAATGAGTAAATATATGCGTTATAAATTATCCAGAAAAAGCAGAAAAGAAAATCATGCCCAATTCTATAACCACTGTGAACATTGAGCTCTATCTTTTAACATGGTTTTTGTTTCTATGCATGATGTTTTTACATGGTTATGATCAATTATGTGTTCCAATTCTGAGATCTGCTTTTACCACCAGAGAAAACAGATAAACTTTTACTTTTTAGACAAGACCATAAATTCAAGGCCGTTTGAAATTTAAAAAGAAGTAAAAATTCATTCCCAGGGATATTCATTCACTTAATTCCATCCCTTTTCCTGTTATTGTATGTTTGTGATTTTTTAACAAAAGAAACTTTAAACAGAAGAGTGTCTATGTAGCTGTTGACCTTGAACAGTTAACAGTTACATAAATGAATCCAGAACATGTGGTTATTGATCTACAAATAAGTAATTAAATAAAAAACAAGGAAAATACTTACTATGCACCAGATGACAAAGGAAATTTCAAACTTGTGAGGGAAACTAAAAATGGACAGGCCAAGAAATGCAAACACACATGTTTCTGAAACAAACCAAAGAATGGATTATTCAGCCCCAACTATTTTCTTCTAACACAGTACTAAATTGTTAAGCAAGCAAACATTTCACGGCGAGTGAGAGCCCACTGTAACACTCTGCTTATTCTCTGGAAAATCCTGCAGCCGAGATCCTGGTGGAACGTGTGCCTGGCGTCTTCCGTTCTTCCCTCTCACACACACAACCCGTGCTTGTTCAGAATCTCCCCAGGCAGTGGGTCCACTGTCAAACGCATGCAAATCAATACTCTCCCACCCGGGAAGATGATGAACACACGAACCTGTCTATTTGTCGAACACTGTGATTAGCAAGGATCACGACTACAGCAGAGCGGCAAAAATTCAGAGCAAATGGCCGCAGACACCACATAACTAATGTGGAAAGGGCCCTCTGCTGACTTCCTTGCTGGGGCGGACTAAGCTAAATGCTCGACTTCATGTAGTTAATGCCGCCACAGGGTTGGGAAGATGGCTTACGCCCGCAGGGTCTGCAGCAAGGGGGGTATTTCCAACTCTTGGCTTCACCCCACGAGTCAGAAAGAGCCTGACACCTACTGTCTGTGCAAGCAGGCACTTGTGTATCCCAAGAAAAAGCATCGTATGAATTTCCAGCACTAGTCTCCCTGCTCAACTTGTGATGTCCCCCAGAATAGTCTAATAATCAGGGAGACAAAGACTGCACTTTAAAATAGCTGAACATCCTACAACAGAGGCTGTTTTAAAACATTTCAGCCATGTTTTTCCTCCAAACGTGTCTCTTTTTAAAGCAAGTGCACAAGCTGCTCCCACCCTTCTCCCTGAATTTTCTTCTTATCTAATAAACATTTTTGTGATCTTTCCAAATAAGCTCATTTAGAACTTACTCAGATCTATGTTACGCTTTTCCCTGGCAGCACACATTCCATTATGTCGGTATGTCATGGCTCATTTCACAAAGCCTCCACCAATAGATACTTAAGCTGTTTCTGTTTCTGCTGTTACCAGTTATGACAAATGTCCAGGCTAAATTCCTGATGGGAGCATTGCTGGGTCAAAGAGCATACGGCTCTGAAACCCAGCCTGATGCTGTAATGATTCTCCACAGAAGATGGCATCAGTGCCCACACATGTCAGTGGGGCCTGTGTTCCATATGCCCACGGTGGAAGTGGGTATTAGCAAACTAAAGATATGCCAGTCCGGTGGGTACAAAATAGATGGGTGTTTTGCTTTATATTACTTGAATTGTGAGAGTCAGGCTCAGCGTCCCTGGCTAGGACTTTGTGAGTCGGACGTTGTGGAAAAAAGACCCCCCCGGACCAGGAAGAGACAGACCTGGATTCCAGAATCAATTCTTAACCGCGGGCAGGTCATCTGACCTCTGGGCATGTGAACCCCCTGGGCTGCAGAAGGAAGCCTCTGCACGGCCTGGCCCTGCCTCCCAGCACATGACGGTGTGGCGCCTGTGCTCGGAAATGAGACGAACCCCGCCGCAGTGCCAGGCAGATGCTGGCGATGATGCCAGGGCCCTGCCACCCGGGAAGCCGGAGGGGAGGGACCGTGTGAGCGTGTGTCCTTTGCTGCCGGCTCTTAACTAGGGAGGAGGCAGGGAGGTACAGAGTATGGGGGAGCAAGAGCTCACATTGAAACTGTTTGACAGAAACAGTCCTCATAGCAGGCCCCGCCCGACAGTGAGAGCATCAGTGTACGAGCTCCTGGATCGTGTCCTTCAAGCCGCTCTAGCGGAAAAGGGGCCTGTGGACAGGTTGGGGAAATGCTCTAACTATACTCCCCACCCCCCTCCTCAGTAACTCAAGATGCTCCTGCAGCTCACAAGCTGAAACTGTATTTTCCCCAGGATTTTCCAGACTCTTGTCGGACTGGGAAGTCTTTTCCCACCTAACCCTCACCAATGCCAGTGCCAAGGAACACATTTTTGGGACTGTCACTTTAAAACATTACAAACATATGCGTCTCATTATTTTTAGTCTTAAAATTGTAGGCCATCAAATGTTCCAGAAAGTTCTCAGGACTTAGGTTTACATTATGGAATCTGAAAGCCAGGGTAACAAACAAAAGATAAGGGAGTGCAGTATGTGGCTCTGAGGAATTCTGTCGTCTCTCCTGAGAGGGAGAATCTGAGGCCTCCCGCAGGGTGTGGCAGAGCAGTGAGCTGTGGGCAGGCCTGCGCAGAACCACACAGAGCAGAACTCACCGCACAGGAAGGCCACGGTCCGCAGGGTTTGCTGCATGAGGATCTGGGTGACCGGGGACAGGTTATGGTGCGTGTAGTGGGACATCACGATGCCCGAGAACAGGATGGCCATGATGCCTAGCGAGGGAGCAAGAGGCAAAGCAGACATGAGGAGAGCAGAAAAGCACCTGCTACGTGATACGCAAATAATATCACACTTTTCTACAAGTCACTGGACCCTCTGGGATTACGTGTTTTCAGAAAAAAAAAAAAAAAAAAGGCAAAAAATAGAATAGCTGGGGCCTCCCAGAGGTTGTAGAGAAATGCTAAAGGCCCCCCTCCCTGGCAGCTTCCTTCCCGAGGCTGGGTGACCTCAGGCCAAGCTTCTTCCCCTCTCCAAGCCCCAGTCTTCTCATCTGGACAGTGGGATTAACACCACCCACTCATGGAGCTGTCAGAGGGGAATGGGGACAAGCCACGTACAGTGCCCATCACAGGACCAGGGCTGAACAGGCGTGAGCTGTCTGCATCACCCATGGAGAGAAGGGGTGCAGGTGAACCACTCTTGGGGAAGAAAGGGAGCATGAGAATGGATGTGGAGAATGGGTGGATTTTTATTTAATTTTTAATTTTCCCATAATCACCAGGAGTTACTCCTAAAATATAAACAGAGAAGAATGACAATAAAAGGCTATGTGTCTTTTTTTTTTTTAATTTTTTTTTCTTTTTTTTTTTTTTTTTTAATTTTTTTTAACGTTTATTTATTTTTTTGGGACAGAGAGAGACAGAGCATGAACGGGGGAGGGGCAGAGAGAGAGGGAGACACAGAATCAGAAATAGGCTCCAGGCTCTGAGCCATCAGCCCAGAGCCCGACGCGGGGCTCGAACTCACGGACCGCGAGATCGTGACCTGGCTGAAGTCGGACGCTTAACCGACTGCGCCACCCAGGCGCCCCAATGTGTCTTTTCTTAAAAAAAAAAAAACATTTTTTTTGAACATTTATTCATTTTTGACAGAGACAGAGTGTGAGTGGGAGAGGGGCAGAGAGCGAGAGAGAGACACAGAATCCGAAGCAGGCTCCAGGCTCCAAGCTGTCAGTCCAGAGCCCGACACGGGCTCGAACACATGAACCGTGCGATCATGATCTGAGCTGAAGTTGGACGCTCAGCCAACTGAGCCACCCAGGCGCCCCTCTGTCCTTTGTCTAAAGCTCCACAAGAGAGTCCACCCCTTCTACTGGTCACTCAGGACTGATCTCTGCATCTGCCCACTGCCCCTAACTACTCCCAAAGCTCTGTGCTTGGGTTACCTCTCAGTGCTGCCCTCTGCCTCAGCAGCAGAAAGGGGGTCTCGTCTTCATGTAAGGAAGCTGAGACTTTTACAAAGGCATTAAATAAGGTGCCCAAATATATGAATTACAAGTCAAAATTTATACGCAAAATTTTAACTCACTCCTGCCACTCTGCAGACAGACAGGGATTACTGGCTGACTCTCCATTTGGAAAAGGGTGATCACAGAACTGCATCGGAGACATTTCAAGGGCTCAGCCTGTGGTCTAAACAATACCCTCCAAATACAGGCAGGCCCCCTCTGCGTGCGGCACACCAGGCATTGCTGGCCTGAGGGAGAGCCGAGGCAGAGCCAGGTTATCTCCCAGTCCTCTTGGGAAACAGCAAATTCCTTTGCTCTTTCATTCTTTCCTACAGAGGAGGCTGGGCAGGAAAATTCCAGCAATGTTTCCCATAAGGCACACCTGGCAAGATGGGACAGGGAAAGGAGAGGACGGGCACCGAGAGGACTCTGCAGGTCAAGAGTCGCTCTGAGCCACTGCTCCGCTAGATAAAACACACACAAGAAAGCCTCCGGCTCTTTTCCCAGTCCGCTCCTGCAGGTGACCTTCCAGACTGCTGACCCTTTCTGACGCTGCAACAAAATACAGGGAAGGCAAAGCAACGAGAAAAAGGGGAGAGACCAGAGGCTGGGTGTGGGACTCCACTGAACAGCTGAGAGACTGCCCACGCCTGTTCAGCCCTGGTTCTGTGACGGGCACTGGACGCGGCTTGTCCTCACTAGCCCCTGATGGATCCATGAGTGGGTGCTGTCAGTCCCAATGTCCAGATGAGAAAACTGAGGCTCAATCACGAACAGAGGCACAGACACACTTCAGTTTTTACGGACCTGAGCCTTAGCATCACAGTCCAGTGGCAAAAAGTTTCTAGCTTCTGGGCTTCCAAGGGGTTTTGTTTCGCCAGTCTGCTTCGAGAAGGGTTATCAACTCACTGGCAAAGCTGAGACCTTGCAGTGCTCACCTTGAAGTAAAGGTCAGCCCCAGAGGAGCCTGAGTCCCGTATGGGTTGTGACACGAGTGGCCTTCCACCGGCATTGTTGTCCCACCCACAGAGGTCATCACCACCCGGTGGAGTCCCAACATTAAATGACAACTCCAAGAAAGCCAAAGGCTCTGGGAAGTCAGACGTGACAGCAGAATGTGGGAGCTGCCTTGGGACTGAATGCTAGCTCCCGCTGCCAGAGCCCCAGGGACCTTTCCTGCCCACCCTCGGGCCCGCCCTGCTTCAGCGCTCTGCAGCAAGGGGACAAGCATAGCCCAGAAGGGGTCTGGCTGGCTTGCTCAGTCTGGTGCCCTAGGCCAGGGTTTGGAAACAGAATCTCTAGAGGCCAGACAATAAAAATAAAAATAAAAAAAGGGTGACCAGCACGTGGGCGAAGAAGACACAAGCCCACCTACAAGGTTCTGATGGCAGCCCTGTGGGTGGGGGGCCTAAGCGCTGACGAGTCTCCCTTCTGGCTTTTTGAGAAATGCCAGAAATCTGTTTCTTATGGGAAATCTCCCAGCTTCTAATGACGACAACCAACTCAAATATTAACAACTTTTCCGTATAGATAAACAAACCCCACCTGGAGGCTGAATTTGGACCATATGAAAATGAGCCCTCTGTCCAACGCAAGAGTGAACAGCCAGCCACCGCCGTTACCCCAGGCTAGTCTGAGGTGGGGACATCTCTCGAGTTCTGGGGAAAGGGAAGAGTCAGCGTCAGCAGAGGGTGCAAAAGCCCAAGGGGCAGCTCAAGTGTCTGCCCTGAGTGCTCCCTAAGCGCAGGTAGCTTTTCCGCCACCCAGACCACCTTCACCCCCTGCAGGTGCCCTCCACACATGCTGTAAAAACACCACAGGGAAAATGGCGCAAATGGGCTCACTTACAGAGACAAAGGGCCTGGGTATTTTAAAAAATGCCCTTGGGGCGCCTGGGTGGCTAGGTCAGTTGAGCATTGACTTTGGCTCAGGTCATAATCTCGCGGTCTGTGAGTTCGAGCCCTGCATCGGGCTCTGCGCTGACAGCTCAGATTCTGTGTCTCCCTCTCTCTTTGCCCCTGCCCTGCTCACGCTGTCTCTCTCTCTCAAAAATAAACATTAAAAAAAAAAAATGCCCTGGAAGAATTTCTGACACGTGTACTTCTTCTAGAAGGCAAAATCATTTAGGGATGTAAATAACAGTGCAGTAAAAAGGTCAGCTTCTTGGAAGGAAGGAAAGGGGGAGGGAGGGAGAGGGGAAATCTATTTCTAGTCTCAGTTAAACTCACTATTTTAAACATAATGAAGCATGGCGATGAATAGAGATTCAAGTCCAAAGGCAGAAGGTGAAACGTGTCATGTGGTACGACTTCCAGTGTACCGTGCCTTACTGTAGGTAAAATATGATGAACTTCCTGAAGTCTGGATCAGACCATAGTCAGTTTTCTTTGCTAATTACCTCAAAATAAACATAGTTTGCTTTAAAACATCCAGACTCCGAGGTACAGAGTAAAACAAGAGAATCTCCATTCACATCACCTCGCCTAGAGAGGTAACTACTGTTAACAGTTCCCTATACAGATTGCCAGTTCTTTTCCTATGCCATTATAAAGCTTATCTATCTTTAAAAAGCAATAAATAGGATTGCATTAGGTACACGGCATGTTATCACCAGCAGAGGGATCTTTAAAAGGCCTCCCGACACTGACCTGCCTTTGCACATATAACAGAATCCCAACTCCTTCTCGGGCCTAAGAACCCCGTGGGCTGGGGTCCTTACCCCTGTGCCTCAGCCTGCTGTACTTCCTGCTCTTCCTGGAGGGCGTCAAGTTCCCTCATGTTGATCTGGGACACTTAGCACTGCTCAGCATTCCTGCCCCAGACCCTTCCTTGGCTGACTCCCTTCTCACCATGCAGGTCTTAGCTTGGGTGCCACCTGTTTGAGGAGACCTTCCTGATCCCCTAAGGCATGATGTGTCTGCCCCCCCACGCCACTATTACATGGCTCTGATTTCTCTCCTTCCTGTCACTTCTCACTACCTGAAGTTACCGTATGGGTTTACGAAAGAACGGTCTTTCTTCTGCTCTTGTCTTGCTGACTACTGCATCCCCAGTACCAAGGACAGTTCTCGGCACAGGATAGGCATTTAATAAATATTTGTAGAAAGGATGAATACACGGTGTTCCAATTTTCTTTCTTAAAATTTAACAATACATCTTGGAGTTCTTTCTGTGGCAGCACAAATAGGTCAAATTCATTTATTCAGCGGCTGCACAGGATTCCATTTTGAGAACAGACCCAAACTTCCTTAATTTCCTGTGACTGGTGAACATTTGGTTGCTTCCAACACACAAATGTTCTCTCTCACAGGTAGTGCTGCAAAGGAATTCCCTGGATATGAGGGCTGCACAACACATTCCACCTTTGGCCCACATCTTCCCAACCTTTTGCAGAACGTGTTACGTCCTGGTCAATTTTGCAAGCTCATCCTTCAACCCCAAAAGTTCCATCCTCTGTGACCCATCATGACAGAGTGTCACTCTGCCCCAATCCCCCTCCCTCAGCCCACAGTTGGTTAAACTGACAAAGGTGGGGGTCTATTCATCCTTCAGTCCTTAGAGGGTAAAGTGGCCCTCAAAACTGGCCTAAATGAATAGAATAACTAACACTGATAGAATTAAAACAAAGATTCTGAGAATAGCTAACACTAACTCATAATTAGGGGGACTGTTTAATTGGCTGTTGAAACCAGGATATTTTTGAGAGTGATTAATTTACATGTTAGGGCCACCAGGATGTGCGGTCACCCTACTAATAACACACACTGATGCCCTCGGTCAGGATTTTTCCTTGCATCGCTCCCTTTAATCCTCACCACAAGCCTCGGGGTGGCCCCATTTCATGAAGAGGAAGTGGATGCTCAGAGCGGTTACATGGGCCGTGTGAGGTTACACAGCTAACGAGAGGCGGGGCTGGGATTCATACCCAGGTCTGCCCGGTGTCCTTAACCGCTGTGTTCCAAACACGTGATTTAGGTGTGTGATTTGGAGGCAGCATCCTGCTCCGTGTTCTTGGCAACTGCTCGCTCAAGCCTTTGTGACAGGGAAAGCACAGCGTGGAAAGGAAGGAGGGACAGCAAACGTCACCTTTCCTGATGTACTCCTTTTCCGACGGACTAGAAGGTCCTCACAACACGTCGGGGCCATCCTAGCCTTCTCTGAAAACCCTGTGTGACAGATATCCCGAAGACTAATGTGGGCACGGCCAGGCCAACTGTCGAGAGGTGGCCGTGTGTGCTCTTGGCTTGCACGTGCTGTCTTCGGCCCTACTGGCGTGTGCAGCCAAGGTCCTCAAAGAAACAAAACCCTAGTCACAGAACTCATACTGCCTCTCTGGAAACAAGAAACACACTCCTCTGTTTTAATCACAAATTCCAAACAGAGGCATGAAATTTATCTTTGCCAGCACGTACTCAATGTTCATCTCAAAGGGGCGGGGAGCAATTTAGAAAAACAGAGTAAAAATAGCCAGGCTACAGCCAATGACTCACAGGTAATGTTTATGTAAGTGGCAAAATTCAGGAAAGAGAAGAGAAGGAACTTGATGGCAGATACTGAGACAAAATTATCCAAGAGAACTGGCCTGGGCACAAGTCAAATTAAAAACAAACAAACAAAAAAAACCCCATGAGGTTTACAAAGAGTTCTCCATTGAAAATGGCCAGAGTCCTCTCTGCGTCCTCCTTGGCAAGATCTGCTCACAGAGTTCCCACGTGTCATTCCAGAGAGTGATCTGTGGGGAGAATTCTGCTCAACAGTCATTAAAAACCACTGGGGCCTTCCACTTTGCCCATGAAGAAATAACTGCTGTGAAAACTGCCGTCCTGCCATAAACAACTAGAAGACCTGATAAAAGATAGGAAACGAAACTGTCTTCTGGCATTGGGCACCGCAGGGTAGGACTGTCAGAAGGGAAACATTACTGACAGGGAAACAAACAAAGTGGCCATTCCTGCTCCAGGCCCCAGCCCACTTTACTGCCCTGACATAGTTTCCAGGCTGAGGCTCGGGGAGGGGAACTCCAAGTTGAGCCCAGCACAGTCAGTGTAGCTGAGAAGAGGGGGACCCAAAGCAGCCAGGATACCCGAGAGGAGGGGCTGCACAGAAAGAGAGCTCCAGAGAACTGCAAGAGTGGCCCCCTGAATCCTGGACTGTTAAAAGCAATAGGCCAACAAACCTGAAGGAGACATAAGGCTGGCAAGTTTGCGTTCCTGCAGGCCAGAGTGGGGTGGCCTTGAAATACATGAGACAGGAGGCAGAGTCCTCAGAAGGGCACTGCATTACTTCCTAGTGCTAGTCTGGACCTGCTGACAAAGTTTAAAAGTAAACTTCAAAAGGATTATATGGATTCCAAGAAACTTAGAGACACGGCAGAAGAAAATCCAGAACTCTATGAAGAATACGAGAAAATCTAGTAGTCAACGACATAATAAAGTTTACAATGACCGGCATTCAATACAAAATTAATAGGCAAGCAAAGAGCAGGAAAATATGACTTAGAGGCAGAAGAAAAGTTAACTGACAGAAAGAGTCCTAGAATGGACAGAGAGGATGGAACTGGCAAACAAGGACATTACAGCAGCTCTTATAAATGTACTCCACGGGGCGCCTGGTGGCTCAGTCAGTTAAGCGTCCAACTTCGGCTCAGGTCATGATCTCGCGGTTCATGAGTTCGAGCCTCACGTTGGGCTCTGTGCTAATAGCTTGGAGCCTGAAACCTTCTTCAGACTCTGTGTCTCCCTCTCTCTCTGCCCCTCCTCCACTCACACTCTGTCTCTCTCTCTCTCTCAAAAATAAACATTAAAAATTTTTTAAATAAATAAATGTATTCCATATACTCAAGAATGTAGAGACAATCGTGAACGTGAGGAGAGAAATCAATGATATAAAAATGACCCAAAGGGAACTTCTGTAAGATGAATAACACAATATTTGAAATGAAAGATACACTGGACGGGACCGACAGGATAATGGGCAGGCAGAAGATCCAAACCGCAGAGACACAGAAACAGAAACTGGCCGAAGCAAAGTAAAGCTTAGAAAGAAAAAAAGAAAAAGATTGAAAAAAATTAGAAAAGCAAAGTGTATTCTGGGATGATAGCATGTTGTCTATCATAATTTAAGTAACTGGGCTCCCAACAGGGGAAGAGGTGGGAGAACAGAAGGAAGTCATTTAAAGAAATGGGTAAAAATTTACCAAATTTGGTGAAGAGCTATAACCTCATAAACTATAAACCCATGAAGCTCCATGAACCCCAAGCAGAATAGAAAGAGAATTACTCCAAAACACATCAGAATCAAGTTGCCGCACACATATCTGAATGGCTAAAGTTTTAAACATTAGAGTGAGTGTTGATGAGGACGTGAAACAACTGGAACTCTCTCTTAACATTCTGGTGGGGATGCCAAATGGTCCCATCGTTCTGGAAAACACTTGGCAGTCTCTAATAACATAAAATATATACTTACTATATGACCCAGCGACCCCACCCTTAGGTAGTTATCCAAGATATTTGAAAATAGGCACAAATATTCATAGCTATAAAATCTGAAAAAACCCAAATGTCCTTCAAATGGCGAATGGATAAAATGTGGTGCTGTAAGAATGTATATATAAACTACTGATACATGCCAAAGCATGGATGTCTCTCAGCATTATGATGACTGAAAGAAAGGAGACACAAAAGTCTACGTACTACATGATTTCATTTGTACGGCATTCTAGAAAAGGCAACACTGTAATGATAGAATATAGCACATCAGTGGGCACCAGGGTCTAGGGCCAGGCTAGAGGATTCACTGCCCTTGGCAGGCTGACCCCATCCTTTGAGTGAAGGCCCCTCAGAGGCCTTGTTCTGGGAAAGCAGCAGCACTGGAAGTGATATTCTGGTCTCCACTACAGGATGGTGGGTGAAGAGAAAGTGTGACCATGACACTGAGCCCCTGAATCCAGCCAGGTCTAAATTCAGAGGTGTCCTTACAGGGCCGGTAAATCCCCTTTATTGCTTAAGCTCTTCTGAGTTGTGACTGTCTCTTGGGATTGAAAGTGACCCCACTGACATAACCTCTTTCACCAGGCAGGACCGCCGTCAACCCCAGCATTTCATGTTTCTGTCACTTACCCGAGAGCGAGATTCCTTCAGCGAGCCCATAAGGAAGATAAGCAAAGATGATCATCATGCCAAACTCCAAGGAAGGCGTTTTCCTCAAGTCAATATGCTTTAGCACGTAAATAACAGTTGTCAAGGAAAAAGAACCAAGGGACAGTTGACGGGAGATGTAGAAAAGTCACAAAACCGCTGCCTTCCAAATACATACGGTAAACAACGAACACAAAAGAGTTTGGGACATTCCAAGGTAACACATGAAAACCTGTCATTATGGATTTTTTTTTTCTTCTTTGCAGGGAGACAGTTGTTTTACGAAAGGGAAGCTGACAAAACACTAAGAGCTGTAAATTCCTAAGACAAATGGTGGGGGAAAAATTAAAACCAACCTAAGTCAACGTGTTTAAAAAATGCTGACTCGGAAGGCTGGCAGTATGCTGGGGCTGTGGGGGCAGAGCTGGGGCCGCAGCCAGACTGAGGACAGCCCACAATGGCAGGTCCCTTCCTTTCACCCCTCCTCCAACGTCAGAGGAGACCGCTAACGGGGTGCCCAGAACTCCAGGGTAAAAGGCCCCGCAGAAGGACCCTCCTTCCTATTCCTGGAGACTTCTAAACCTACGCCCTTGTGGAAGGAGAATCTTCTCTGTATTCAAATACAGCCCACGTGCCTATGCTGGGCTCACAGCACCCATCTACTTGGCTCCATCACAGCCGATGATTCCCCGCCCCCCTGGCCCCCGAGAGGAATATGGAGGAAAACGCTGAACTAGAAAAAGTTCTCCTTTCCATCCCGTTTATTGGTACAATATGAGACGCTGTCAGCCAACAATAGAGCCTTTAGACTTCTGGACAAAGGAGGTGAAGGCAAAATTCAACAGGACGGCAGACAAGCATGGCTGTCCAGGCAGGGGTGGCTCTCCCGGCCATCTGTGGAACAAACTGCTCGTGGACGAGGGCCAGGCGGCCAACTCCCTGAGACACAGGCTTAGGCTCCCACAGAAATGGTCTGGTGCCTGTTCCTATTTTAAACAGGACAAATTTTCTACAGCAATGAAGGTGTCATTGGCCTTAACGAGCCTTTTCCTCCTCCGGCTGGAAAAGCTTATGGGCTGTTAAACAATGCAATCAGTGCGAATAACTTGGATGGAGCTCATTTTAAAAGTCTCTTTTCTGGTCTTCCAGATAAACACTTTCAGTGGGGTAAAGACTTAGTCAAGCTGGTATTTTCAGAGGAAATTAATTTCCAGTTCTCTGAATGTGAAAAGTGAGGCAGTAGAAACTGAAAATCTTCTGAACTGAGAAGCTCCCCTGAAATCAGATCCAACTGAGATCTGACGCTTTGAACAGTGACGTCCTAAATCTTAACATGTTAAATCTAAAAATCCTTGAGTTTCAATTAAAGTGATCCTCAAACCCAAACTAAATAAAGATCCTTCTTCAAACTCAACCTTAAGACTAAAACTGACCCCCGGCCTCCATAAGGAAGGGGAGAAAATGGCTGAATGTAGATGAATGTAATTAAGAAAATCTTCTCGGACACGTGTGCTCATCATATTAAAAGGATATTAGTGCAGAGATTAAGCCAGTGAGGGTGCCGAGTGCTGCTGAGCCAAAGAACATTTTGAGGAAGTAGCCAAGGGCTTGTAAAAATGTTTGCCACCCACTGACATCTGACATATTTTTCCTTGTTAAACCTTCAGCTGTGCTAGGAAATAAAAGAAAAACAGGAAGAAGTTAAAATGTTATAGACAAAGTTATTAGAAGTTAACTAAAACTCAAAACTTGATTCTTGCTTAGGCGCTTATTCGCTCATTCCATCATTGGGTTGGGTCACTTATTTGTTCGCCTACTTTGTTGCAGGCATGGTGTTAGTTTCAGGGGGTTCAGAGATGAGAGAGCAGAGTCCCTGCCCTGGAAGGGCTCCTTCAGTCTGGTGAGGAAGACAAACAAGACGGGAACAAATGACCACTCGGGGAAGGGCACAGGGTGCAGAAACACAGGGTGGGCATCTAACTCAGCCTGGTGGTGGTCAAGGAAGGTTCCTCATGATACGTGAGCCAGGTTTAGAGTTAGAAAAGTGCCCGGGGCCGGGGGAACAGCATGTGCAGAGGCAAGGAGCCCAAGAATGCACAGCACATTCCGGAAGCTTCAATTTCATAGATTAGCAGGGACAGAACACAGAAACGGGACAGGGGCGGGGGTGCCAGTGCAGAGAACAGTGGCAAGAGAAAAGGCAAGACCAGCAGCCATGGCGGACGTGTGAAAGGCTTTTGATGAACTAAGCTAAGGAGATGGTAGTTTATCCCAAAGGCACTAGGGAGCCATGGGCAGTGTTTCCAGTCTGGTGGTGGTGGGGGGGATCCTGGGGGGAGGGATCCTGCTGGGGGGGGATCATTGAAGCCATGGCAGGAAATCAGATGAGAATGGGGCGACCTGGGAGGGCGCCTGGGTGGCTCAGTGGGTTAACTGTCCGACTCCTGGTTTCAGCTCAGGTCATGATCTCACGGTTCATGAGTTCGAGCCCCGCATCAGGCTCTGCGCTAACCGCTTGGGATTCTCTCTCCCTCTCTCTCTGTCCCTCTCTTGCTCAGGCTCTTTCTCTCTCTCTCTCAAAATAAATAAATAAACTTAAACTTAAATTACAAAAAAAAAAAAAAAAAAAAAAGTGTCACTGGGTACAGGCTGAGAGAGTGGATTTAGGAGGCATTAGGGAGAATTAAAAGAACTTTCCTTTTAGGCTAATAGAACAAAGTAAAATGTCAGAAGCCATTCAATTCAATGAACGGTTTTCTCCCCAAAGGGAAAACCATTATACCATTACAACGAAGTTATTCTGTCATTAAAGACCCTCCTCCTAACGGATTCTACCCTTAGACTACTCTCAAGCCCATCCACTTCTCTCCTTCCGTCCCTTACCATCCTCTGTTCCGGGCCTTGTGCTCCATCACTCTGTCCAAACATCCTTGTCTTCCTAAGGGACCGACCCATTCTCCACTCACTGGCCTGGATGATCCCTTTAAAATACACAATCTGATCGGGTTACTGGCCGGTTCAAACCCAGCAACAGTTTCCTGCTGCTTTTCAGGAGGAAGGCCAGTCTGTCTATGCATGAGGTGACTCCTCTGCCCTC
This sequence comes from Herpailurus yagouaroundi, assembly GCF_014898765.1. Classification (NCBI taxonomy): domain Eukaryota; kingdom Metazoa; phylum Chordata; class Mammalia; order Carnivora; family Felidae; genus Herpailurus; species Herpailurus yagouaroundi. The sequence continues at coordinate 1,083,386 of NW_024412463.1, read as the reverse complement.
ATGACCCCATCTCCTCATTCAGAAAGGACCCCACTGTCATGGGCACCTCTCTGTAGGTCATCTTTCACTGTTCCCTGCCCCCAGCTAACTCCCCAGTTTGTTCCTCAGAACCGAGGGCCAATGTCACTCCCTCAGGGCCAGCCGCCCTGACCCCTTCACATATTACAGGCTCTCCTGGTCCCTTACTTCTTCACAGCAAGTGCCAAAGTCATGAGTCATTCATGAAGCCCATGCCTGCATCCATCTCGTTCACTGCCACATATCCAGGGCCTAAGGCAGAGCCTAGTATACAAAGACACTCAGTAAATTTCTGCTGAATCCGTAAACAAAACAAAGAATTGTCAATAGAAATACTCAGTTTCATGAATCAGTGTTTCATGAATTGCTATCATTTTAAAGTGGGATAATCTCTGATAAAAGGGTAGCTTGGTCAAATAACCTCAGGAAGTTTTCAGTAGTGATTCGCAGCACAGTGTAACATAACAAAGGTTCTGAAAACTCCTGCAAAAAAGCAATCTAACTTTTCTCGCACAAGTTTCCAAAGGGACCTGAATGCACAACTCCCCCACCCCTTTCTTTCCCAGCAGACCACAGGTCAACGCCCCACCTTGGGGAGTGCTGAGAGCCAGCAGGGGTTCTCACCGGGCAAGTGCTCACCCACAGTTCCCAAACGGATCTGCAGGCCACCTGCACACAGTGCCCGGCCCCGACCCCCATATCGTGGCCACGGCTGGTACGCTGGTTGGAGCCTTGCTTTCCGTTCATGCGGAGGCCCCACGGAAGTGACTCACTGGTGAGGTCACACCAAGGGTTGACAGGAGACCCAGGACAGAGGCCAACAATTTCTCAACATAAATGAAATTAGAATTTGGACTCTTTCTGACCTGGCAAATTTCTACATTTTTGTTTTTCAGGTCCTTTTCTCACACTTTGAAGAATACGAGACAAGGCTGCTTCAGGATCCATTCTGTGAGCTTACGCTGCGGCCGGAGAGCGCAAGAAGGTTTCCTCCACAGCAATTATTGTAAGAATAAATCGTCATACTAACAAATCAAAGCTAAAAATAATTTAATTAAAATTAACGAAGGGGCGCCTGGGTGGCTCAGTCGGTTAAGTGTCCGTTTTTGGCTCAGGTCATGGTCTCGTGGCTCGTGGGTTCAAGCCCGGTGTTGGGTTCTGTGCTGACAGCTCAGAGCCTGCAGCCTGCTTCGCATTCTGTGTCTCCCTCTCTCTCTGCGCCTCCCCTGCTCGCACTCTGGTCTTTCTCTCAAAAATAAATAAATATTAAAAAGAAAAAATTTAAAAAACCCCCGAAGAAGCAGAAGATAGCTTTCTGGAACTTTTGAAAGTGAAAACCTCAAAAAAAGGGGTAATTCATTCAGATATTCAGCTGCAAAGACACACGTGTCAGGTCACTTTGAAAGCAATCATCTGTGAAGCCCACTCTGAAACAAGACGTGATTCCACCCTATAACCAAGGAAAGCTGAAGCGGTCCTCTCCTGTACTGCTCCCCGACCCTCCCCTCTCTCTCCTCTTCAACCTGAATATGCCGACCGGCTCACGGACAACTTGGCTGAGAAGCCTCACTCGAACCCCTCAGCATGGCTGTCTGTCTCTCGTACTCAAGGCACTGGGCTCACTTTTCCGTGAGCAGCTTTCCCCCACCTTGGATTGAGCTCCGTCTAGTCCAGCGGGTCTCTGAGTGACGTCTGGCACATGGAGGGCCCTCGCCAGACGCTGGGGGTGGACGGCCGGCCTTGAGCGTGTTCCACCCCGGGCCGGATACCAGCAGTGGTGAGGGGGGGCGGGGGCTGGAAGCTACACACGCTTGTGGCGCACGGAGCCAGTTTTGGGAACTGCCATCACAGGCGATCTTGGCCTTCAAAAAAGCACTTTTCCAGGAAGAAACTTTGGCTAGTTACAGCGACTCCATCATCTCTCATTTTCAAAAGAAAGTATCTTCTCATCTTTACCCTTCTGTCAAAGTCTTTAACAGAAAACCTTTAACCTTTTCTTTCCTCTTGGAAAAGCTCAGAAGAGATCCTCCTTCTGACAGATTTTTAAAAGCAAAATAAATTAGACATAAAGCAGCTGAGTTGAGCTCCCAATGTGTAAAAATAACTCATGATGTCACCTCCAATTTGGACAAAATACTTTATCACGAATGTTCAGTACGTGTAGTCAAGACACGGAACCAAAGTTAAAACCCAAAAGCTAAAAGGCTTTCAGAGTAGATCCTAAACAAGAAAAAAATATTGCCATCAGATTTTTTAAAGGTCTTATCTACAGCATGATGTCTGAGAATTTCCTAATAAAGCCATAGAAATTTTTGCCAAGAGAAATGTGAAAAAGCCAATAATGGGGGAACTTGCTAAACAGATCTCTCTCTCTCTCTGCCCCCTTGCTCACTCGAGCCTTCTCTCTCTAAGACAAAACAAAACAAACTCCCAAAAGCCTAAGTTCTTGGGACCTACCCCAAAACAAATGAATCAGAAGCTGTGAGGGTGGGGCCTGGGAGGGCTCTGGCTAATAAGCACCCCCAGGGGTGCCGACAAGAAGGTGGACTTGAAACCACTGCTGCCAGGTAGGTCCTAGAAGGCAGGCCCTCCTCGAATCAGCCGGGACCTTGACAGTCCTGCCGGGGGTGACAGGGCTTCTCAGGACAGAAGACAGAGAAGCGAGTGAACCCATCACCCAGACGACAAGGACTGCATGGAAATACCTGTCCCTTTGCTACAAGGACCTTCAGTGCCGTCCTTGAAGAAAGGACACTCACTTGGTCAGGACAATGGAGACGGCGTCGTTGAGAATACTCTCTCCAAACACCAGCATGTTGAGCACTGGGTCCACATGAAGCGCATTGAAAATAGCAATAGTGGCCACTGGATCCACAGCAGAAATCAGGGAGCCAAATGCAAAGCTGCAAAGAAGAGAAAAAGAAGGGGTGATTCTGCAATGCTTGTCACATAGTCCACATATAAAACATCCAAGCCAAGACTGCATGTGTCTAACGTACTAATACACACTGGGGCTGAAGTAACTCCAGAAGGTGGTGTATTTTCCCCACTTGTAACATCTGCTGGCTGACACTGTGGGTGGGGCGGTGAAAGGCCCGCTCCACAAGCCTTTGTTAGAAACGGCCTGGTTTTCCACCGAAGTACCAAGACTTTATCTGACCGGTGACAGATAGATGGACATTACAGACATCCCAGCCTAGCTCTTTGTCAGAGCAGCTGGAAGCATGATGGCTCAGGGGGGGCCTCACCCACAGGCCCCACGAACTCCTGGGTGTGACCTCTGCTTCTCCCCTTGCCACCAGGCCACTAGAGTGCCCCCTGTGACCGACCACAGCCTCTACTCAGACTTGCGGCATCTAAGAAAGTGCCGAAGTCGGAGGCAACTCTGCCGTGCCTCGAGGGGATGGGTGGCTGGGCTGGGGGACACCAACACCAGGGCTGCCTCCCTCCGGGCCAGGGGCTTCCCCAACAGTGCCCAGGAAGGTGTAACTACCACCGACAAAGAGGTATTAGTTGCCTGGCATGTTGCAGGCACTGAGGCCGTAATGACAGCAAACCTTCGTGCGGCGCTTGCCGCGTCCCAGGCACTGTTCCGAGCCCTTGACGTCTAGGAACTCAGCGCTCCACACGGCAACCACGTGAGGTGGTACCATTACCACCACGGTTACATAGCGCAGGTGGAGGGACAATGAGGGTAAGCAACTTGCCCGAGGTCAGACAGCTGAGAAGTGGCAAGACCCAGGATCCAAACACGGGCCGCCTGGCCCCAAGTCCGTGCTCCTCACCGAGACGCTGGTTACAGCAACATCCAGAGACTAAGGCCAGTTTGGAAAAATGGCAAGCGTTACACAGGAGATCAGAGTGATCTGGTGGGTGGCAGGGGGTGGGCCACTCACAGCGGATGGTCAGAAAAGGCTTCTCTGAAGAGATGACACTTACTTAAACAAGGGCCTACATGACAGGAAGCAGATGGCCAAGTCAGGATCTGGGGACAGAGACAGCAGCAAGCTCCCTCTGAGGTGGGGGCAAACTTGGCGGCCCGAGAAGCCGGTGAGTGTGGCAGCGGCCCCGTGAGAGGCAGCGGCAGATGTCAGAGGCTGGCAAGTGAGGCAGGGCCCCGTGGGCCTCCCCAGGAGTCTGGATGACTTATCCTCTCTGCCTGTTTCTTTCTACCCTTTGGGAGTCCTTGCAGGCCTTGCGATCCCCTCAATGCCACATGCCGTGCCTGGCTCTTCCTTTCTAGATCAGCAGACAGATTAGGTCTGCCCCCTTCCACCACGTAAGACAAAACAGGGGCTCTCAAGGGGACAGACCCGGAGAGAGATGTAAGCCAGAGACCATCCGCCTCTGTTTCATGCCCTCACCAAGCTCGCAGCCTGGAAGGGAAGGGGGAGCTACTCGCCCAGCGTGGTGGTGGGCCTACCCACGCTCAGCCGCTCTGCACAGTCACGTGAGCCCAGGCTCGGGGTAAGCAGAGCCGGGGGGACGAGCTGCCTGGCTGCCTTGCCAGCCGCAGCCTGCTTTGTAAGTCGGTCATCTGGCATGCTGGTTTCCCGGGCAGCTCCCTGTGTTGAATTAATGCGGACTCGTGCGGGACAGCCTGCTCACCTCAAGGACAGCTGGGTCCCAAGCTGAGGGGCGGACCCCGAAAGACAGTCCCAGTCCAGAGCTCAGTTCGAGACTTGCCCTGTTCTCACCGAGGCTGACACATGTCACCTGCCTCTTGCCCTCACTCAGAGTGCCAAGCAGGTGGGTACTATGTTTTAGTCATGGGTATATTCTCAGGATCTGTACTGAGCACGACCCAGAGGAATTTGTGGAAGGCAGGCGGGAGGGAGGGAAGAGGAAGGCCAGGGAGAGAAGGACAGGCAACACCACCGAACGGCTGCCAACCCGAGGGGCCCTGTTCTGTGGGCAGCCCGGCCTTGAGGCCCTCCTGTTGCAGCCCGGACACAGAGCTGGTCTCTTCCTTTGTCTTTGATTCCCTCTCCTCACCCCGGGGTAAATCGCCATGGGCCTCAGGAAAAACAACTTCTGAAAAGGATACTCTGAAGGAGAGAGGGAGGTGACAGAGGAGGAACCTGGGAGCCTTTGGTGGCTCCTGTGTCGGGTGCCGACTTTGTGCGGCTCGGTTGGTCCCTTTCGTCCATTTCTGAGGACAGTGCGGCCAAGCAGCTATGGTTCTCTGTGCTCAGCATCCACACCCCCGGTTTTGGTAACAAGCACCCCAACTTCCATTTGGGGAGCCACACCTCTCCAACCCTCCACCTGTATAGTTGCGTGGGGCTCTAGGAGTGGGCAGGGGACCCGAGTTTGGTCAGAGAGGGCCATCACCGGGCATTTTACCAGGCCACTGGGAATCAGGTTGGCCCCTTGGGCGGCGATGCTAAAGCGAGGGGGGGGGGGGTGAGCCCAGAGCCACCAGTGCTGCCACGCGGGGCAAGTGTGTCCAAGGATGAAGCCCGTCAGGAGGAACGGACGGAGACACAGTGAGAGAGTCCTGGAGGCTGTCAGGCCAGAAGCCATCACTCCAGGACCCTTCAGTTCTATAAGTCAACAACCTTTTTTGTTTTTTGGTTTTTTGCTAAAACTAGTTGCGTTGGGTGTCAGTTTTGCTAAAAGAGGCCTGGTTGATGTTCTTTGTCACGGTCCCTGTGGGAACCTGAACTGAAGCCAGAGCAGGAGCTAAAAGACCAACTGATGAATGGACAGAGGGATGGACGGATGGAAAGATCTGTGCTAAAGCAAATTCAGTGACACAGTCATCGTAGAACCCAGCTGGTGGTCTTTTGGGCGTGAACTGCACATGCTTTACCTTTTCTGTGTCTTTGGAATTTTCATATACACAGTTGGGGGGCAATGCTTTGCAGAAATCATCTGACACACTCAGCTTGGGCTGGGGATCTGTACTGGGGCAGAGTTTTCCTGGAGTACTGAAGTATGAACAGCCTGATTCATTGAGAGGTCGGACTCTAAGGAGTCATTTCGCTGTGGCGTGACTTGCTGCCTCACCCTCTTTTGTGGCTCGTCCTCTAAAAGGTCAGTAGCTACAAGTTTAACTGAGAAGTGTGTTTTCTTGATTTATTCTATCATCTCAAAAGAGACAGCAACACCAACCAAGCGAAAAGGAAACAGACTGAGGTGAAGGGACTCAGATGTATCTACAAGTGACATCTCTCTCCAGCAGAAACGTCTCTACAATACAATCCTCTGTGTAACAAAGTTATTTTTATGTTTTCTATCGTGCAGAGGTCTGTGGGTCTTATGTTTGACCTAAGTGGTGTTTTGAAAAACTGATTATAAGTTGTCAGCTTTTGGGGCACCTGGGTGGCTCAGTCAGTTGGGTGTCTGACCCTTGGCTTTGGCTTGGGTCAGGATCTCGCAGGTTTGTGAGTTAGTTCGAGCCCCGTGTTGGGCTCGGCACACTGACAGCACGTGGCCTGCTTGGAATTCTCTCTCTCTCCCTCTCTCTTTCTCTCTGCCCCTCTCATGCACACGTGTGTTCTCTCTCTTTCTCTCTCAAAATAAATAAATAAACTTAAAAAAAAGTAAGTTGTTAACATTTAAAAGCTAGGAAATTCCTGGGGTGCCCGGGTGGCTCAGTCGGTTAAGCGTCCGACTTCAGCTCAGGTAATGATCTCACGGTCTGTGAGTTCGAGCCCCGCGTCGGGCCCTGTGCTGACAGCTCGGAGCCTGGAGCCTGCTTCGGATTCTGTGTCTCCCTCTCTCTCTCTGCCCCTCCCCTACTTGTGCTCTGTCTCTCTCTGTCTCAGAAATAAATATTAAAAAAATTAAAAAAAAAAAAGTAGGAAATTCCCTAATTAAAATCTAGAAACCTGGCCTCTTTTGAAAAAAAAAAAAAAAAAAAAAAAAAAAGTTAATATCCAGTAATTCTGTGCCTGCATTCCCACATGGCGATGACCAGGTAGAGCTGAGAAGTGGCTGTCCCTTTCAGACAGGGTGCACACTTCAGATCCCCACCACGGCCACCCCCAGACACCTGGAAGTTCCCTCTGGTAAGTGCTTGGCCAGGCCCTGTGGCTGCAGGTTTGCAACTGCTGGCTAATTTTCCCCAGAGCACTCCCAGTCTGCGGGAAGGTCACTTTCTAACAGGAAAGGAAGTGCCTGCACATCGAGAGAGAATCCCTACCTGGCTTATTCTGCTTGTCTAAGGGACAATTCTTTTACTCCTCTCTCCCTGAACCTCCCAACAAACATCGGTTTAATTCTGTTTCACAAGAATTTATCAAGCATTTCTGTATCTCTAACCAGTTGACCCAGAACACGTTGAAGGACTGAATGCTGTGACATCTTCCTTTGTATGACTAGGTACAGGGCAGTTCTCTTCACTTGCAAAATACTTACAAAATGCGGGGCCTCAGTGCTGCTTTATTTCTAGCTCCTTATAGAATAAGAATGTGATTTTTGCTACTTGTTTATATAACAAGACTATCTTACAACAAAAGCTCCAAAATTTATGTCCCTGGGGGAAGAGGAGATTGCACTGGCTGTTCTCAGAGGCACACTTCCCGCGAAAATGGCTTCGAGATTCTAGTCCCCAAGTTGCTGAAGACTGATGGCTCTGACCGGCCTGACAGGAGAGAGCTGGGGCGGACACCTGAGCCCGGGCTTCCTAGCCCCCAGCCAGGCCACAAAGGCAAGCACTCATGGTGCAGAAACACAGACCAAGGCTGTACATTCGACAGACTTCCCAGCGAGGGGACGAAACCAGGCCTCACTCTGCTTGTGCACTTTCTTAGCACTGGATCTGGTACCATCCAGGAGACAGAGGCCTCGGTTGCTTCTTGCTAAGTTGATGAAGGAAATTCCTGAGCTGGGCTCTTGGCAACTCTGAGTGCTCACTGGAGTAGCTTCAGACTGAGGAAGATATGCACAGTGGAGACCTTGGCCCTGCCTGCTCCCCGCACCCTACCCCATGCCTGGCTTGGTGGGAACCCCAGAGTAAAGATACACACCTCACTCCCCCCTCCATCCCGAATCTATCAAGTGGCCACTGAAAAGACTCAGAAATTAGGTGAAGATGATTCTGGATAATGCAAGATGCAGTGAGTGGTGTTGGGGACAGGGTGCAGTTAACTGACCAGAGATATTCCCTCCAAGGCTTAAAATAAATCAATTATTCCAATCAGCAATGCTCTGACTAGAGATATTCAAAATTCCACAATATGGTTGTGATTAATTTCTGAGCCACAAGTTAATTCAGCAGAAATCATCCTCAAAACAAAAAGAGAGACAGAATAGAGAAATACCGCACCCAGGAATCAAGGTGGAGAAAACTATCCCCAGTTTGAAAAGTAGTCACACGGGGGTGACAGTATGAAAGATTTACCTGTCTGTCATGTTGAGTTTAGAGATTACATCAGCCTGTAAAATAAAACACACAAACACATAGACACACACAAAAAAAAAACCCCTGGAGAACAGCCAAGAAGATTAAAATGTCCATTAGTGCTTTATTAGAAACTAATAAGGACATTAATCTTCAGTCCCCAAACCACTTGAAACATAAAGAAAACTCCTAAGTTTCAGTTTAAGCATGCATTCAATCATTATACAACAAAAGTACAGAAAAGAATGCTACATTTTCAAGCCAAATTAAGTATAGTTTTCTGAAGTTTATTCCCATTTGCTACTAGAAGCTGAGCAATGAAGGTTGCATGACAGACAGATCTATTCTGGTGCCACTGTGGCAGCAGTTCAGGGGACAATCAGATGCAGTGGGCTTTGGCCGACAGCCACCAACAGAAGCAAACACATCTGACACACACGAGAGGCCTGCTGGTCACCCAGATGCCCGACTCTGACCCTCAGTCCACAGAACGGGGGCAGGCAAACTTTGTGCAAGTAACCATAAAAGAAAAGAACTATGACGTGCATACACATGCAGAGTACAAAAGTATACATATTACCTTTCTGGGTAGGTTTGGTTTAAATTAATTCAAATTAATTTGAACTCAAAGTACAGAACATCCAATTGATGACACTGGGAATTGGTTTAGCAATAGTGGAAAATCCGGAGTATACAATTCTATAGGTGGACAGCTTAGAATTGAGTGAACATATTCAGAATCGAGTTTGATTTTTAAAATGCAAATGTTTACTGAGACACAGTATTTAACTTTGATTCCATTTACCTGAGAACACAACTGATACTGTTATAATCTAAAGACCTTGATGGTATATATTCTGCTTTAATTTTAGTATTAGGTCTTAAATTATTGGTTTGCAGGTAAGATCAAATACTTTTGGGTATGATGGAGAAGATCCACTCAATTCCAGACACCAAAGCTCTTCGAGGACACTTAGAAACAATTTCAGCATGCTTTTACTGTGCCTCATATGAGTTTGGATTTCCTTCCAGGACAGTGTTTACCTTGAACATGAAACACAGGCCCCACGAGGTGTCTGTCCCTACCCCATCCCCCTGCACTATCTCTAAGAACGTAAGATTTTCAGGATTTTTCAAAGATGTTTTTCTTACCTGACCCAGAAAATAAATTCCTCCACCTACTACAAAAGCGGAAATTGCCGTACCGAAGACAGCAAACAGGGTGATGGAACCAATATTTTGAAAGAAGTTACCCTGTTTGAAAAAGCAGCAATGAGAGGACTGATTAGGGAAGCCGGTCCAGTCAGTGAAGGCACTCACCCCCCACCCAGCCCTCTGATTCTCTGCAAAGGACACCGCCGCCTACCTGGTTTGGCTGGAGACCTGGCAGTCCTCCCTCACCCCCACGCCTAACGGGGAGCCAGGTGTCATGGTGTGACCTTCCCCGAGTCATTCACATCGATGGGGCCCTCGTGCAAGCCGCCATCACCTCACCCTGGACTGCTGCTAGGAACTGCCCGAACCAGTGGGGCCCCTCCCCCTCTAGCTCTTCAAGGGCTTCCAGAATGAGCTTTGGAAAAGCCAAGCCTGATTATGATGCCTCCACCCTGACCTCCCACTTCCACTCAAAACCCAACCAAAGCCTGGATGGTTCTACCCCCTGTGAAGGCCTCACACCTCCCCTTTGTTCTCTGGGTTCTGGTCACACTGGTAGCTTATGGTTCTTAGAACATATTATGCTTCCTGGGCTTGGACCACTCTTCCTTTCTCCTTGCTTGGTGAACCCGAATCATCTGAAGATCTGAGGACAGCTTGACTCTTCCTGAAGGAGGCCTGCTCTGATCTTTTAGCCAGGGCAAATCCTATCCTATGCTCTCAGTGCACAATGACCCTCTCCTGGTACATGGCCAAAATCTTTTTTTTTTTATTATTATTTTTTTTAATGCTTATTTATTTTTGAGAGAGGGAGAGAGAGAGAGCGAGCAGGGGAGGGACAAAGAGAGAGGAAGACACAGAATCCAGGCTCTGAGTCATCAGCACAGGGCCCGATGGGGGGCTCCAACTCATGAACCATGAGATCATGATCTGAGCCGAAGTCAGACGCCTTAACCAACTGAGCCACCCAGGTGCCCCATGCCCAAAATCTTATATTCATTTATGTAACTATTTGACTGAGGTCTGTCTGTCCCACTAAGCTATAAGCTCAGTGGAGGCGGCAGTGACCTGGTCTGCTGTTATGTAACATAGTTACTGGCATAATGCCCGTCAGATAGAAGATAATTAATAGGTACTGAAGGAATTAACTGTGTTTCACATCTGATCAAAGTCCAAAATTTATACAACTATAATTTTTTAATTAATTAAGAAAAGGTGCCTAATTCTTTTTAAAGATTTTAAAGTAATCTCTATACCCAATGTGGGCTTGAACAGACAACTGTGAGACCAAGAGTTGTGCACTCCACCAACTGAGGCAGCCAGGCGCCTCAGAAAAGGTGAATTATTACAAAGTATGTCAAGATAATACGTTATATGATCAAAAACTCCTGTTTGCTGTCCAGGGCTTGCTATCTATCCATCTGTCTATCTATGTAAAGTTTACTTATTTAAGTAATTTCTACATGCAACGTGAGACTTGAACTCAAGACCCCAAGATCAGGAGTCGTACGCCCCTCTGACTGAGCCAGCCAGGTGCCCCTTAAATAACTTTATTTTACTCTATTAGTAACCTCATCAAATACGACGGATAAAAAATATTTCCATCTATACTTCACAGCATTTAAGAGAATATATTTGCGTCCTGGTAGCATGGTAAATCTTTCAAATTTCCGTAAAATTAAAAAAAATTAAGCTATTTATTAGAATCCTGTGGACTCCACTTAGGAACAATACCGAGGAACCTCGATACCTGATTGTGGGCATAGACGAGGAATCCCATTTTGTACTTAACTGTCAAGCCACAGACAACAGGAACTGCTATTTTAAAGCTCACTTCCAAAGTTATGTCCTCACCTCAACACCAACGGCCCCACCAAGCCTATCTCCTTCAGGAAGCTTTTTTGCTTCTTTTGTTGCAATTTTGATTTGGCTGCCCATAATCTAACATTCAATTATTTTGCCTGGTTTATCAATCTTTAGCACACAAAAAACTTTAAAATATTCAGGGCAAACACAATGATTTGTTTTTTCTAAACCAAAGGCTTTCATCTAGGAGTTTTCTCTGCAAAGAGCTAATTAATTTTTGTTGTTAAAAAATAGGTTAAAATAGATTAAATTAAGTCTTGATCTGTTTATAGGAATCTAATGCTAATATAATTTATGTAGCTGGTTAATATTAATCTGGATATTGAAAATTTACCCAAATTCAAGTTACCACACTAAAAGAACTTCCCTTTGTTACACCGAGCAAATTTATCTGTTTCTCTTTGACATAACTAATGTCCTATTCTTTATATGATATTAATAATTTTAAAGAACCAATAGCTGCCTATCTAATGCATATTAACTGATGGGAATCTTACTGAAATTTTTATTCCAAGTTCAAATTTACATCAACAAATACAGCAATACTAAAAACATTCAAAGTTGACTTCCTATCTTCTTTGGGGAGGACAGAAGTGAACAGAAGTCTCTGAATTCACATTTCTAACTCACATTAGTCCATTTCACATAAACTGTCACATTTCCTGCTGGAAAGCCATCTTCAAACAAATGTCTTTCTAAGAAACTATTATTTTCCTCAAATTTTGAACAAGTTTATCTCCCTCCCTCCAAAAAATTAGAAAATAAAAATTTTATATGCTCTAATATAATATCACAGTGTCATGTTTTTAAGCAAAAATCAACTCAACTTCCTCAGCATTGTTTTTTAAATTAAAAAAAAATTTTATTTAAAAAAATGTTTATTTATTCTGAGAGAGAGAGAGAGAGAGAGAGAGAGAGAGAGAGAGAGAGAGAGAGAATCCCAAGCAGGCTCCGGCTGTCAGCACGGAGCCCGACGCAATCTCATGGCTGACGCCATGACCTGAGTGGAAATCAAGAGTAGGATACTTAACTGACTGAGCCACCCGGGCACTCCCACTTCACATTGTTTTGAAATATTTTCTTTTATCTGCGTATAGTTCTTTTAAGATTTGTTTATAAAATGAAAGTGTGAAAGACACTGACTTTTAATTTCTTCTTGCCTGTTCCTTTTTAAAAAAAAAAATTTTTTTAACGTTTATTTATTTTTGAGACCGAGAAAGAGCATGAACAGGGGAGGGTCAGAGAGAGAGGGAGACACAGAATCTGAAACAGGCACCAGGCTCTGAGCTGTCAGCACAGAGCCTGATGTGGGGCTCGAACTCACAGACCGTGAGATCATGACCTGAGCCGAAGTCGGACGCTCAACTGACTGAGCCCCCCAGGCGCCCCTGGACTGAACAGTTTAAAATATTTATGTTTTAGTATCCAGGTGGAAAACTAAAGATTTAATTAGTATGTTTTAACAAAACTCTCATGACTAAATTTAACTCATTTACTAAGTTATCAGTAATGACAGTGGTCATATTAATAATAGATGATGTTAACAAGGAACACCATCGATTATTTAATGTGGTGGGTCATGCTCTGCATACATTCTTTCATTTTGTGCAAACCTTCAAACAACCCAGGAGGTAGGGTTTGGGGGATTTTTTTTGTTTTTAATTTTGACTCTACCCAAAAGACACCTGTAGGAGGCAGTGCATGATTAGACCTCTGTCTCTCTGGCTCTAAAGTCCAGGCTCTTTTCCTCTGTCCAAGGGTAGGCCAAACTTTCCAACCTTCACAATTTTTAATCACATTCAGAAAATAACTGATGTATTACTAACATTTTAAGTTGAGTCACTTTTTTATTTTAAAACTGAAGTACATTTATTTATTTATTTATTTATTTACTACATTTGAGAGAGAGACAGAGAGACAGAGAGCGAGTAGGGGAGGGACAGAGAGACAGAGACAGAATCTGAAGCAGGCTCCAAGCTCCAAGCCGTCAGCACAGACCCCAACGCGGGGCTTGAACTCACGAACCACGAGATCATGACCAGAGCTGAAGTCGGAAGCCCAACCGACTAAGCCACCCAGGCGCCCCTAAAACTTAAGTACATTTAAAGAGGGGCACCTGGGTGGCTCAGTTAGTTGAGCATCTGACTCTTGGTTTGGCTCAGGTCATGATCTCACAGTGCACAGGATCAAGCCCCACACTGGGCTCTGTGCTGACAGCATGGAGCCTGCTTGGGATTCCCCCCACCCCATCTCTCTCTGCCTCCCCCCTGCTCTCGCACAGGTGTGGGGCGTGCACGCGTGCGCTCTCCCTCTCTGTCTCAAAAATAAATAAATAAACTTAAAACGTCAAGAAAAAGACACCCCTCCCCCACCCCCCACATACACACAAACTGGCTTAAAAGTGAGAAGCTCCCGCCCAGGCAGAATGAGTCCCACTGGAAGCTGGAGGGCAGAGACCAGAAATGCTGGGGCAAGGCGGGGAAGTGGGCAAGGGCCGGTGAGGCCGCTCTCTAGGCTGAGGAGCCAAGAATGAGCACAGTAACCGTGGGACTAGACTAGGTGATGGGTCAGAAGGAGCTGGAGGGCTGGGGAGGGATGAGGCTCCAGTCTGGTAAGGAGAAGCTGGGCCAGGGAGATGGCGGAAAGAAAAGGAGTCCGGGGATAAGGGGATATCAGAGGGGGAGCTAGGGCAGGACACTGAGAGGGGAGACACTGAAGGATGGAGAGGCCGAAGGAGGGACAAAAGCCGCACATGGGAAGCTGAGAATCAAAAGGCTTGGGACACACTGTCCTCTTAACATGCGTCAGTCTGTGTCCAAAAAGAAGAGTCAATATATTGCCCGTGTACACTTAAAAATCACTTTGGCCATCACTTCCTAGGAAAAGTAACCCTCTGTGGAAAATACTAGTTTAATAAGCCACACCGCCTGAAACCATTAAAGCGACCCACTAACTGCTACGCGCGCCCCTCTCCCTCAGGCAGCGCACCCCCGGGGTGCTCACACAGAGCCACCGCTGCTAGGTCAACACCCAAGCTCTTAAGGAGCTGGTCTCACCGACTTGGGCAGCCACCTAGACCAAAAGCACCAGTGCATGCCTGGGCCTTACCTTGTGTAATGAATATCCTGACTCAAATATAATAGGAGGAAGCAGGAGAAGGAAAAACATATTTGGACGAAACATTTCTTCTTCCTGTAAATGTAAAATGGGTATTCTCAGAAGCATGGAATTTATATATTAAGAAATAAAATCCATCAGTGAAGAGCCAAAGTAATTGTCCTCGTAGGCCCTGTGGAAATATTTAATGTTTAAAAAAGAACCTGATGATAGAACCAAGCAGCAGAAGAAACCAAAGACACCACAAAACCTGCACTAATAAATGTAGGACAAGTGATTTTAAAGGTGACCAGCAAAATAAATAAGAATGAAGTGCTTCCAAACACACCCTGTATGCTTTTTATTCTTTACTTAGGAAAGGAAGTTAGTATTAATACAGAAGACATTTCAATGAAAACAGAACGCTTACAAACACAAGTCCACAAACTGAAACCCTCCAGAAAAAAAGTTAACAGTAAGCCTTAGAACAATCCACTTGGAGGAAGACTAAACCCTATACACGTTTAAAATTGCCCTGGCCTTTTCTCTGCCTGTCACAGACAACTGTGCCACTTTCCTAAACCTGGCTGTGATGAAATAATGGCCATCTGATGCCCTTGTGACTGGGGACATGGCTATAAAGTCAGCCCCTTGCTATGCTTCCAGATTCAAATATTAAGTGTCACTATGAAAGGTGTTTCTAGAATATGGCCATCTTGGGAGGAATGACATCATAATTTCATGTTCTATATTAACATCTCTAATTGTTGGTGTATCAGGGGGAAAACCCATATTGGTCTTCAAATCCGAAATGACTACATGTAATACAGAGTCTCCTTAACACTGCAAAATTAGGCCCTTTCTCCTAGGAAAATTTCATGCTACAGTCTTGACAGTCTGATTTCTTGTCAAAATCCCTATTCAGAAGAATGGTTAAGTGTATTCTTACAAATGTACAGCTGTGGCCATAAAGCCTAAAACAACATTCAAAGGCTCAAACTAGAAGCAAATGATGGCTGCTGAAAATGCCTTATTAAGTCTTAAAATAGCTGCCTGTGCAACAAGCTCATGCCTCAGACTGGGACCATGTGAAAAGAAATGGGCCGACCTGTGTTTTGTGGGGCAACCTATTCTCAGGATCTGTGCAGGGGACCACTGTATAGAACCCACCTGCAGTGGGTTGCACAGGGTCCTCCAGCCTTAATTCATGTCTACCTGGAACCCCAGAATGTGACTTTCTTTGCAAAGAGGGTCCTTGCAGATGTAATTAAGGGAAGAATCCAGATGAGATCACACTGGATGGGTGGGCCCTAAACCCAATGAGAGTGTCCTTATAAGAGACAGGAAAGGACACACAGACACAAAGGACAGGTGAAGACAGAGGAGAAAGGGGTTATGTTGCCATAGCCAAGGAATACTTGGGACCACCAGAAGCTACAAAGCCAATGAAGGATTCTCTCCTACCACCTGGATTTGCTCCCAGAGGGAACACGGCCCTGCCAACATCCTGATTTCAGATTTCTGGCCTCTACAACCCAGAATAACTCTCTGGGGTCTTCAGCCAACCAGTTTTGGTCATTTGTTATCGTAGCCACAGGAAATGCATGTACCGGCGTGCAGTGAATAGTGTTACAGAAAGATCGCAGGTTCTTTTTGGCAACTCGTCCCCGCAAATGGTATAAGGTGATTTTAGGTGATACTTGGGCAGTGTATGCCATATACCACTGATCCCCCCAGACTGAGAAAGTCCGCTCTTTTTGATTCATTTTCTGGTCTCAATTAAGTCAAAGACACCACAGTTTGGTGTCATAGGCAGTAAAGCCTCTCTCCAATGTGCTGATCTCCCTTTCTGACAGAACGGGCTTGATCTCAGGGGCTTCAGCAGGCATCTCTACTCCTTTGTTTTTATCATATTTATTTATAAAAATATTGGTTTCCACAGCATTATAATGTTTCCTTTAAGATAAACATATGTAGCACACCAGTATTCACAACATTATTCACAGGAGCCAAAAGGGAGAAACAACCCAACGGTCCATCAACAGATGAATGGATTGACAAAGAGCCGTCTATATTATTCAGCCACAAAAAGGAAGGAAATTCTGACACAAACTACAGTATGAATGAATCTTCAAAACATCACACTAAGTAAAATAAACCAGACACAAAAGGACAAATGTATGATTCCACTTATATAAAGTACCTAGAATCGGTCAATTCATAAAGCCAGAAAGTAGAATAGGGGGCTACGAAAACAACAGAAAATACGAAAAAAAACCAGAAACCAGAACAGACTGTGGGGCGGGGGGACTGGGGAGCTGTTTACTGGGTCGACTTTCTGTCTGGGATGATGAAACAGTTCTGGAAATAGATAATGCGATGAGTATACAACACTGTGAATGGTATTTAACCCCAGTGAAATGTACACTTAAAAATAACTAAAACGCTATTTTACGTTATGTATATATATATAGTTTTAAATGCTTATTTATTATTTTGAGAGGGAGGGAGAGAGAGAGACAGAGAGACAGAGACAGAGAGAGACAGGGAGGGGCAGAGAGAGAGAAAGACTCCCAAGCAGGCTCCAGCTGTCAGCGCAGAGCCTAGGGGGCTTGGGGCTCAATCCCACTAACCAAACTGTGAGAGATCAAGAGTCAGTAGGTTAACCACTTAACATACTGAGCCACTTGGGCACCCCTATGTTATGTATATTTTACCACAACAAAAGCCTTAAAAAAAAAAACTACTACAAGAAAATGTAGGGGCGCCTGGGTGGCGCAGTCGGTTAAGCGTCCGACTTCAGCCAGGTCATGATCTCGCGGTCCGTGACTTCGAGCCCCGCGTCGGGCTCTGGGCTGATGGCTCGGAGCCTGGAGCCTGTTTCCGATTCTGTGTCTCCCTCTCTCTCTGCCCCTCGCCCGTTCATGCTCTGTCTCTCTCTGTCCCAAAAATAAATAAATGTTGAAAAAAAAATTAAAAAAAAGAAAAGAAAATGTGTACACATAAAAAAAGCAAGTTGCTTTCAAGAAATAAATATGTAAGTACACGATAACACAGGCGGAAGGCAGGCCCAGCAGGACAGTCTGGCAAAAGAACTCCACGGAATGAACACCAAGCTCCTTGTTTTTCTTATCTTGCTCCCGGCAGCACCTGGTTTCCAAACAGGTGTCCTGCTTCCTGCTTTGGCTTTCCACAAACACCTGTTCCTCCAGGAAGCCTGCCCCATCTATCAGAGGGCCTGACAGACCCCTTCTCTGAGGTCAAGCCCAGGCTGCCTGGAAGGCCCTTTAGGCACTCCATTACCTTCACTACCCAACTCTGGTTCACTTGCCTGTACTATTAAATATATTACTATTATTTAACTTGAAAAGTAACATCTATTGAACAATAAATTCAACAAAACCGAAGCATATAAAACTCAAAAGTGGAAGACGATCTCCCCCCACCACCTCTGTTCCCACCACTCCGAACAGGGGCCACCATCTCCCAGGCCTCCCTGGCCACACAGCACTTCCGGAAGGGGCAGCTGCTGGATCTCTGCAGGGTGGAATGTGGGCCTGGTGCTAAGAGAGTTTCTGGAGGTGGGTTGGGGGATGGGGCTGGATGGGTGATGGGCATTAAGGAGGCCACTTGCTGGGAGGAGCACTGGGTGTTCTATGTAAGTGATGAATCTCTGGGTTCTACTCCTGAAACCAGTACTACACTGTATGTTAACTAACTTGAATTTAAATAAATGTATTAAACATAAAATAAATTTAAATAACAGATATAAGTTCCAAAAAAAAAAAAAAAAAGTTTCTGCTTCTTCAAGAGAAGCTCGAGATTCAGGTTTCTATGTGAAATTCCCAGTAAGTTATATAGATAGAAAATATTTTAAAATAAAACTAATGCTTTTTAATTGTTTAAAAGTCAATTCCAATTTTGAGCAACTGATTTTAAATCAAACACAATCAAAACACATCAGGCTGTATCTAGGAGTAGGGTTAAGGGTTACAGTCTGTGTCCCCTGCCCTAGAATGAGCCACTTGTGAGGGTGACTCAATTTAAACAGTTGTAGGAGGGCAGAGATGTGATTCACAGTGGGCTCTAGTGAGGCCTGCCCAGTCCCTTCCCCAGCTCAGGGCAGTTCTGTAATAGCAGGAGCTCAACATAGATTTTGAGATTCCATTTAATACATACAATATTTCCTAAGTATTATTTATAACAGTTTCAAATTGTGTGTTAGGTCAGAGTGTGCGACTTGTTTTGCACATTTTACACTCTACAGTTTCACAGGTAAATGAATCCTAGCACCTAGAAGCAGAATCAAAATAGGAAGAGTTTGAATGTGATGAAGTGGAGCCACATAACTCTTTAATCTTTTCAAATGAACCTTATTCCTCTCCTCAAAATCAATTCCGTCACATACTTTTTAATCTCAGTACTTAATATGGATGTACACACATTTAAGTTCGGGTTTCACTTAGTCCTTGTACCACAAGATGATGCTCACGCTCTACCCACTGTGTGAACACGAGGGTATGAACACCCACACCCTGAGGACAGCACAGTATGGCGGAGAACAGAGAACACACAGGGCCAGCGGGGCTGGACAGAAGGCTCAACTACTTTCTAGCTCTGTGATGTTGGACGTGTCTCAACCTCTCTGTGGTCGCTTTCTTTATCTGTAATACCAGAGTGATGACAGAATGTGGTCATCTACATCATGTGGTTGTCATGAGGACAACATGAGCTACAGTGTATAAAGCATACTGTAAACTCTGGTGCTGGACAAATACATTTTATCTTCCACTGTCAGCGGTAACCACTGATAAATGTTTTATGCTAATTAGAGACTTTCCCCCAGAGAGCAGGTTAGTCTAAGGTTATAAAAATGCAAATAAATAACAAAATCTGACACTGAGTGCTCCTTATGTTAACTTGAAACTGTGAGATTTATACTTTTTCAGAAAAGTCCGATGTAATAATATCAACCCTAATCCAACAGAACGTTAAAAAATTCATGGGACAATATAAACTTCCCTCATAGTGAAGCAATGATAAGCCACCGTAACTAACCATCAGTGTTACTAAAATTAAAGATAATCAATAAAAATCGTAAGTTGGGTAAACCTACCTTCCAATTTGCCAATTTTTTAAACTCTATAATTTTTATAACTGCTCCCATGAGAATACCTGGAAGAGAAAATGTAAAGTTGAACATAATTTAAGATATGAGAAAGATTACTCAGGTTTATTATCATCCTAGAGAATCTGATTATTATGTCTTTAAATAGCTTTTATGGATTTCTGCAACTTTTATGTCTGAAAACATAAGAATGGAAATCAGTGTGACGTTCTCAGTCACAAGTTTCTCTCATTTGCATCTCAGGTAAACATACCGTAATGAAGTCAAGGACAATCTAGGGGCGGGGGTGCAGCTGGGGAAACGGAAAGCTTGACAAAACCAGACCCAAGGACAGTCTTTCCGCCTGTCGGTTTGCTACATCCCCCCCCATTTTCAATGTGAAACGACCGAAAGCTTACATGCTAAGTTTGCCTTATGCTGCTTTTCCTACCATTTTCAAAAAAGAATCCCAGATCACTTTCTTAGACTCAGATGGCAGCTCTATGTAGAGCATTTCGTTAGAGATAAAACCCCGATGCTAAAAATAACCTAAAGTAAAAATTCTGTGAAATTCCTGGAACACAACAGACCATCTAAGTTCAGGCGTGTTTCCTTAAGGCTGACAGGCTCATTACTCTCTCATAAAGAACCTACCAAAAATAATTCTCAAAGAAGCATCACGGGTACAATTTAAGATTGCTCTGTTACTCACTAGATAAATGATTTTTAACCCTGTCGACTCCCTAGAATCACCATGGGAGCTTTTTATAAAAAAGACACCTGAGCAGCACTCCAGACCTCCTAAATCACAATCTCTGGTAGAAGCAAGCCTGAAGACCACTGTCCACGCTTAAAGACAAAGACCTAGTTCCCCCTGCAGAGGAAGGAGCTTTTCCACGTCGACAACAGAAAGCTGAAGAAACACACTTTGTGAGGTGGGGCGAGAAGACAATACTAAACAGAGAAGTTTATCGGGAAAAGGAATTGCACTAACACTCATTGCTGTGGGGGAGGGGTTTCAGGTGAAGAGAGGAGATAAGCAACTTTAACTTTATCAGCCTCTCTACTATTTGAACTGGTACATATTATTAAGACAGTAACAAAATTACTTCAAAAGATAGACGAAGACAAAATAGATCTGAGCTGTAAAGGGAGCCAATGAACCTATTTTCAAAACACAAGTTGCCCAATTCAACTTTCCGGGTGGCATGAAAGCACTCATTCTAACCTCTCCAGGGTTCCCCAGCTGCTTTTTATTTCTTATCTTTCCAAATTTTGTATACATTTTAAGGACTTCTTTTTTTAACGTTTGTTTTTGAGAGAGAGACAGAGAGACAGAGAGGCAGAGAGATCCATGCTACAAGGTGGATGAATCTTGAAAACATGCTAAGTGATGGGGCACCTGGGTGGCTCAGTCGGTTGAGCATCCGACTTTGGCTCAGGTCATGATCTCACAGTCCGTGAGTTCAAGCCCCGCGTTGGGCTCTGTGTTGACAGCTCAGAGCCTGGAGCCTGCTTCAGATTCTGTGTCTTCCTCCTTCTGCCCCTCCCTTGCTCACACTCTGTGTCTCCCTCTCTCAAAAATAAACATTTGGGGTGTTTGGGTGGCTCAGTCGGTTGTGTCCAACTTCGGCTCAGGTCATGATCTCACGGTTCGTGGGTTCGAGCCCTGCATCGGGCTCTGTGCTGACAGCTCGGATTCTGTGTCTCCCTCCCTCTGCCCTTTCCTTCCTCGTGCTCTGTCTCTTTCTGTCTGTCAAAAATGAATAAAAGTTAAAAAAAAAAATAAAAAAAAAATGCTAAGTGAAAGAAGCCAGGCACAAAAGACATGTATTTTATGACGCATTTATATGAAATATGCAGGGTAGGCAAATTTATAGAGATAGAAATGATTGTCTTGGGCTGGGGAAGAGGGGCTTGGCGGTGATAGCTAAAGGGAATAGGGTTTCTTTTTGGGGTGATGAAAATGTCTACAATCGATTGTGGCGACGGTTGCACAACTCTGCAAATATACTAAAACCCATTGGAGAGTACATTTTAAATGGGTAACTCATATGTGAATTATATATCTCAATAAACCTGTTACATTAAAAGAGAGGCTACAGATTGTACAAGTCCACTGATACAAAATGTGTGGAATTAGGCAAATCTACAGAGACAGGAAGCAGGACGGAGGTTGCCAGGGTAGGAGGAAAGGAGGAAATGGGAAGTGACTGCTAGTAGGTAGGTAGAGGGTTTCTTTTTGCAGCGATGAAAACGTTCTGTAATTAGACAGCGGTGATGTCGCGCAGCCCTGTGAGCATACTGAAAACACTGAACTGTACACCCTAAAACTGTGAAGTTTACAGTATGTGAATTACATTTTAATTTTTTCAAGAGGGGCACCTGGGTGGCGCAGTCGGTTAAGCGTCCGACTTCAGCCAGATCACGATCTCGCGGTCCGGGAGTTCGAGCCCCGCGTCAGGCCGTCAGGCTCTGGGCTGATGGCTCGGAGCCTGGAGCCTGTTTCCGATTCTGTGTCTCCCTCTCTCTCTGCCCCTCCCCCGTTCATGCTCTGTCTCTCTCTGTCCCAAAAATAAATAAACGTTGAAAAAAAAAATTTAATTTTTTCAAGAGTCACAATTTTTTAAATCAGTCCCCAGATGATCGCGGTCTCCCATCGTGTGCTGCTCACAGCGGACTTGGCAATGAACCTGTCAGTTCACGCCTCTTTGTGGAAGCGTGTTGCCCTAGGGCAGATCCAGAGACGATGCATGGCATAGCACATTTTTATCTCCTGAGAATGTTGCCAAATTGTCCTCCCAAGTGCTGCACCAATTCACACTGGGCACCAGAGCGCTCTCACATTCTCACGAACCCTGGATAATCATCCGAATAACACTGTTGCCAATATGATGGGCGAGAAGTTGCATTGCACTGTTTCACTTTGCATTTGACAGTTAATCTACATTCAGTAATCACTCCTGATTACTGGGGAAGTTGAACCTCTTTTCCTGGTTTCCGATTTCATTTTCAAAGCTAGCGCTTTTCTGCTCTACTAAAACCTCAACTTTCTCTTGCCCTTGTAAATGTATACCAAACTTTAATACCATGGTTCATGCTTTTGTAATTACATATGGAGCAGCTGCATTTGAAAAATAATTATTCATAATTATTATTACATCTATTGATTATAATCATAATTCTATTGCGTAAGCTTGTTTCTATATTATTATTTATGAGGCATTGGAAAGCTTTGTAAAATATGATGTGATATTATCACTACTGTTACTATTACTACTTGAGCAATTCTCTTTAATTTTTTTTTTTTTTTAAATTTTTTTTTCAACGTTTATTTTTATTTTTGGGACAGAGAGAGACAGAGCATGAACGGGGGAGGGGCAGAGAGAGAGGGAGACACAGAATCGGAAACAGGCTCCAGGCTCCGAGCCATCAGCCCAGAGCCTGACGCGGGGCTCGAACTCACGGACCGTGAGATCGTGACCTGGCTGAAGTCGGACGCTTAACCGACTGCGCCACCCAGGCGCCCCTCTTTAATTTTTTTTAATGTTTATGTACTTTTGAGAGGGAGAGAGGGAGGGAGGGAGAGAGAGACACAGAGCATGAGCAGGGGAGGAGCAGAGACAAGGAGACACAGAATCTGAAGCAGGCTCCAGGCTCTGAGGTGTAGGCACAGAGCCTGACACGGGGCTCGAACTCACGAACCGTGAGATCATGACTGAGCTGAAGTCGGATGCTTAACTGACTGAGCTACCCAGGCACCCCTAGGATTTGTCGCTTTAAGTTATTTCTAATCCTCCAGAGAATGCTTCAGGTATGAAGGCTCGGAGTTGAAGTAGCCAGTCTAATGGCTCAGAGCTAGCAAGGGACTTGACATCCTACCAGTTCATGACGCCAAGACACAGGCAGACTACACCTGCCTTTACAACCCGTGAACCCTCACCTCCCTCCCAGGGTGCAATGCTGCTCTACCAGCATCACTGTGCAACGATCCTGATAATTAATGTTACAGGAAAGACATTTAAAATGTTTTAAGGAAGAAAATCAGGTTGCAAAACCTGATCCCAATTCCCTTAAAAAAGATGCACATATATATACATATACATATATATATTTGAACTGGTACATATATATATATACACACACACACATAATATACATGTATGTATATGTGTGTGTATGTGTGTGTATATATATACATATATTTATTTGCCCTGTGTGAAAAAGAAACATACACACCTCCTATGTGCCAGGCACTGTGCTGATGTATAAAATACACATTATTTTAGTTCATCCCCACAATTACCCTGCAAGGCAATAAACCATGATAACACAGATGATAATATTAATAGCAGCAGCTAATAGTTACTGATTACTCAGCAGGCAGGCATTATACTAAGTGATTTCTATGCATTACCATGTTTAATATCTGCAATTCTAGGACGTGAAGGCACTATCACCTGCAGTGTACAGATAAGGAAACTGAGGCTAACGCCCGGCATCACTTACCTAGTAAATAGCAGATACAGAATTGTTTAAAAGTGAATTATTTTATCTTTATTTGACTATATAGCAGACGCACACGGTACAAAATTTTTAAAGGTACCAAAGAGTATTCAGTGAAAACTTGAGTCTCCAGGCTTTTTTTTTTTTCTAGGTTTTTGCTATCACTGCCCTTCCCACCTGAGTAAATACATGATTTCCCACGTGTGCGGGGGCATCCAGAGGAAAAACCCCTGAAAGAGGGATGGGTGGATCAAGGCTACAGGCATTTTTAATTCTCACGCCGCGAGGCCTGCCCAGCTGTCTTCACACAGCCCATCTGTGTGAGCCGCTGAGAAGGCCGAGCTGAGTGCTCACACCTGTCCCCTTCTCCAGAAGAGTGTCGTCAGCTGCCGAGAGGCACCTTATCAGGAAGCTGTGCCCACCCTGCGCCAGTTCACAGCCAATGGCTAACAGGGCGTTAGGAGTCCAGGCCCTTCGCTTTAAAGAGGGACAACCAGTGTGGGTTCTTGCCCCAGAGCCCTCCTACTGAGGCTCAGGCTGGGCTTAAACTGAGATCCCTGCTGGTGTTTGGCTCCTTCTCCTCCCCTAGTCTCGTGTCCTCACAGATTTATTCATGAAGAGCATCCCTCGATAAATTACATGTCCCAACCTCCTGTCTCAAGACTCTGCTTTTAGGCTCCCAACTTAAGACAACTGGTTCCAGGAAGCACACTCGAAGGATGCTCCCCGAGGAGGGAGGTGGATCACTCAGCAGCCGGCTGGCAGTGAGGACCCCGGCACTGGTGGGAAAGCACTGGTAGTCCCTCAGCTGGGGTAGCAGTGCCACTGCTAAGACTCCCTCGTGGTGACTGGGTTGGGACACGGGGTGGGAGGCAGTGGCTCAGGCAGCATGTGTGGTGCTGGACAGGTTATGGGGGACATAATGAGAACAGTGGAACAGTGTGGTTTTGCGGAGGGCCGCCAAGGTTTTTTGTTTTATGTTCTTATTTATTTGTGAAGGAGAGAGACAGAGCAGGAGCGGGGAAGGAGCAGAGAGAGAGGGAGACGCAGAATTCGAAGCAGGCTCCAGGCTCTGAGCTGTCAGCACAGGGCCCGATGAAGGGCTCCCTCACGAGCTGTGGGATCATGACCTGAGCCGAAGTCGGACGCTCAACTGACTGAGCCACCCAGGTGCGCCCCCTGCCCCGCCCCCCCCCCCCAAGGTTTTGAAAAGAGAGAAGGACAGGCTCAGACAATCACCAACTGAGAGCAAAGTGGGAGTCGGAGGGCCTCCTTGGCAACATGTAAGCAGGCCCTCACCTGCTGCAGCTGGAGGGCTTCTAGAGAGAAGATCAGGCATGGGACTTAACTCCAAGAGTGGCAGATCTTGAGAAAGTTGAGCTCAAGAGGGTAAAGCTACGTACGTCCTCTCCTGCCAG
Source organism: Herpailurus yagouaroundi (assembly GCF_014898765.1). Classification (NCBI taxonomy): domain Eukaryota; kingdom Metazoa; phylum Chordata; class Mammalia; order Carnivora; family Felidae; genus Herpailurus; species Herpailurus yagouaroundi. The sequence goes on along the minus strand of NW_024412463.1, from coordinate 1,057,870 downwards.
GCCCTGCTAAGGAAGATGGGCGACTCTGAGACGTGGCGGAGGGTCATCTGGGGGAGATTTACATGAGCACCTTCAATCTCCAGATTCCTGTGGACCCTCTGGGCCAGCTGAAGTGCCCCCACCTCCCTGCTGGCATAAAGACCTCCTCAGGCTGTTTCAAGATTACACAGAAGTCCAAATAAGGCAGGCACCTTATGTTAGCTCTTGCTCTCTGTCATTAACATAGTCCCAAAGGACCTAGACCATATGGACACTGCCCAGGACAACACCGGGGTCCACTAGACTAGGTGGACAGCATGCTAATCTGACACAACAAGCAAGAAGTGGCAAGTGGATGTCTTGATAAGACACCTAGGCTTCAGATGACAGAAAGTTTCAGGGGACCGCTCATCTGGGAAGGTAGGGGTCAAGTGGTCTGAAACATGACAAGACACTGCCTTCAAGTAAAAGACAAGATTTGCACCTTCCACCTCCCACCACTAAGAAGAAGCGCGATGCTGGGTAGGCCTCCTCCAGGCTTAGAGGCTATATATTCCACACTTGAGAAGACTACTTTGACCCATTTACTGGTTTGTGGGAGGTTGAGCGTTCTGAGTGGGGACCACAAGAAAGGGCCCCGCTGCAGTTCAAGCAGCCTGCCACTTCTGCCATACCGTCTGGCAGACCCCCTGGCACCAGAAGTATCTGGGGTAGAAAGGGATGGTGTGTGACGTCTCGGGCAAGCCTCAATAGGAGGGCTCCTCAGCACAGGTCCCTAGGGTTCTGGAACAAGGTCATGCCATTTGCAGCAGAGAACTACACGGCATTTGAAAAACACGGGAGGAAAAAACCCAAATAGCTCCTGGCATGTTACTGGGCTCTGGTAGAGACAGAGTGTCTGAGCATGGGGCGTCAAGTGCTCATGTGCCCAGAACTGTGCTTCCTAAGTGGCGTTGCCATAACCACCCAGTTATAAGGCTGGGTGGGCCCAGCAGCAGTGTGTTGTAAGGTCCAGGTGTTACATTACAGATCAGGCTTGGCCAGGTCCGGCGGGCACAAGCACGCTGCATGAACAGGTGCCCCGGGCCTCTGCGTCCTCTACAGCTGTGACATCAACACCTCTCCCTCCGTTCCTACATACGGCCTCGCTGGGAGTTCCCCATGACCAGCTTGGTTCATGGGTGACTCAGTCAGCCTCTCACCTTGGCCGCTTCAGTGTTTATGCAACGGGCTCATGAACACAGCAGCTATGATGGCAGAGACGGGAGTTGTGCACAAGTCCAACAGTGTGGACTCCCTCCCACCATGGCTGTTCTAGCTACTGCTGTTGGTGAATGGGTGACTGGACAGCCCACGGACCAACACCCAGCACCTGATGTGGTTCCATCCCTTGTGAAGACCAGCTAGCGGAATGATGGCCACTCGATTGTATCAGACCCCTTCCACCCTGGTAGTTCATTCTGAGATGGACAAGTATGCCGGCGGGTATGTCTTTTGGATCGCACCACTGTCCCAGGGCTCACAAGTGTCTGGTCCACTAAAGCGGGACACTGCCCAACAGCGTGTCAAACCAAGAGACTCACTTTATGGCAAGGGAGGTGCAGCAGTGGGTGTGCGACCATGGACCCCACATGGTCCTACACTAATACGCCACCCCATCCAGAAGCCGCCAGCCAGCCAGAGTGGTAAGAGGGTCTCATAAAGAAGCTGAGGCACCAGCTCAGAGAGGACATCCTACGAAGACTGGAGCTCCCCCCCAGGATGCGACTGACTCCTTAAGCCAATGGCCATTATAGGGCAGTACGTCCCTAAGAGTAAGCGGGGCACAGCACCTGCTTACTGTAGGAGTGGCCCCATTCAACATCACTCTCAGAGACTCACTTGGGAGTAGGGATTCCCACTTGGAGACCTTCTGCTCCCATAGCCTGAAACTATAGGCTCAGGGGGTCGAAAGGTCCTGGCTCCCAGAAGGTGACCTTTCCACCAGGGTTCACACAGTAGGCGTTACAATGGCTGCTGCCTGGTCCCTTGGGGCTCTTTGAGTCAACAGACCAGCAGGCCTAGAAAAGGCTTACCGATACTGGCAGGGATGACTGACCCTGATCATCATGAGGAGACAGGTCTGCTACTATATAATGAGGCAAAAAGGGATACACTTTACTTACATAATCCTCTTTTAACCACAGATGATTTTTTGAAAATACTTTAATATATTTTTAGCACATTTTGTCAGCTGTAATTATAGAACCAAGTTATACTCTGGTAAGGTAAGTTTGAAAATCCAGTCCTTGACTCTGCTACCTACAGTAGTTACCCCAAAGAGACTCTAAAATGAGAATCCATCCCTCAGGGCAGTTTGTTTTCTGGGGGGAGAGGATGTCCAAATGTTTCGTTTTTAAAGCAGCTCACCCTTTCAGAGCAATGTTTTTCCTTTTTCAAGCACAGAGGAGAACATTTATGTGGTACAAGAGGAAATCAGAGAAATCAGCCCCAATGTAGCAACTTTCAGAATACAATTATTTATTATTTTAAAAATTTAGATGATCTATTTTGGTGTAACTGGAAGATTTGAGTATAAAATCTAACCTATGGATGATAAAAGGCTTAGCCAAGAGGAGATGACCATAAAACTAGGTAAGTCAAGGCAGGACTCCAGGAAAAAGGAGGAACTTATTCCACGTCGAGGGCACACATTTAGTTCATGGCAGTAGAACAGCAACAAAATGTGCCAAGAACATAGTCCCCTCTGACCCGTGTATCTAGAAACTGAGTCTGTGCTGGCACTCCTCCCTGCCTCGAGCACAGCCTCGAAAATCCTGAGAGTCTAAAGTGATCATTTTGTCAGTTTGACAACCAATTCTGGCCTCTGCCTCTAAGACAGCTACTCTAATACCAACAAATGAATGCCTGTTTCTTCTCTAATAAAAATCAAAGCACCTCAGATTCGAGGAGTTTCCTGGGAGACACTGTAAGCTATGTCAGCATTAGACTTTAACAGTCTAAAGAGTAACAAAAGCTGTTACAGTTACAGCTAGGATTCTCCCTTTGTCTTAAAATTAAAAAAAAATTTTAAGAACTTAAGTACAATTAGAATGTCATTACTACAGGGGCGCCTGGGTGGCTCCATTGGTTAAGCGTCTGACTTCGGCTCAGATCATGATCTCAGTTTGTGAGTTCGCCCTATGGAGCTCTGTGCTGACAGTTCGGGGCCTGCAGCCTGCTTGGGATTCTGTGTCTCCCTCTCTCTCTGCCCCTCCCCCACTCACACTCTGTCTCTCTCTCTCTGTCTCTTTCTCTCAAAAATAAATGAACATTAAAAAAAAATTTTAAAAATATCATTACTACATCTGCTTTTTCTGGAATTACCTTTAGTTAGTAACTCAGGAATTGAGTGATTTCTCATCACTTTCCACTCAAAACACCCACGGACACAAGGAGCATTATTCTTTTTTTTTTTTTAATGTTTGTTTTAGAGAGAAGGGGGCGCCTGGGTGGCCCACTGGGTTAAGCGTACGACTTCAGCTCAGGTCATGATCTCGCGGTCTGTGGGTTCGAGCCCTGCGTCAAGCTCTGTGCTGACAGCTCAGAACCTGGAGTCTGCTTCGCATTCTGTGTCTCCTCTCTCTCTGCCCCTCCTCCCCCACTCATGCTCTGTCTCTGTCTCAAAAATAAATGGATATTAAAAAAAATTTTTTTTTTCAACGTTTATTTATTTTTGGGACAGAGAGAGACAGAGCATGAACGGGGGAGGGGCAGAGAGAGAGGGAGACACAGAATCGGAAACAGGCTCCAGGCTCTGAGCCATCAGCCCAGAGCCTGACGCGGGGCTCGAACTCACGGACCGCGAGATCGTGACCTGGCTGAAGTTGGACGCTTAACCGACTGCGCCACCCAGGCGCCCCTAAAAAAATTTTTTTTAATGTAAATTAGAGTGCATGCACGAGGGGGAGAAGGGCAGACAGAGGGGGACAGAGGATCTGAAGCAGGCTCTGCACTGACAGCAGAGAGCCTGATGTGGGGCTCAAACTCACGAAGCGTGAGATCATGGCCTGAGCCAAAGGCAGACACTCAACTGAGCCGTCCAGATGCCCCACAAAGAGCACTATTCTCCTACTGAAAAAAAAAAAAAAAAAAAAATTGAAATCCTTTAGTCAGAACAAGAACGAGTCAATAATACTAAAGGCACATAGTTAAGAAAGTTATGACAAGGAAGCACTTTTGTGTATCCTACCAATGATTCAATCAAATCCAGTGTTTCTAATTATCAGTAGTATTCAGGCTAGGCCTTGGCATTTGAAAGGGCAAATTTCCAGCCCTTACTTAACCCCTTCTCTGAACCCTTTCCTCTCTCTGAAATAAAGTATGATTGTGGGAGGGAAAAATCTCCTGTTTCGCTATACGTGACACAGGATAGTGGGCAGTACAATTATTTCCTTTTTATTCCTTGTAAATTTCAGTCCTAAATATAGAGTGAATCAGCACTGACAGAAGTAAATATGTGAACTTTAATGAAAAGACTAGTAAAAAGGAAAGAACACAAAAAATGATACAAATTCAAACCAAGTAAAGTCATCGAATCTACATATGGTTTGGAAGGGAATGAAGCAGAATGAAAATAGCTGAAGTTGTCAATGAAAAGGATTGTTCTTTTTCTGTCTAGCTCTTTGTGCAAAAAAAAAAAAAAAAAATTTTTTTCTAAAGGCCTAAGCTACAAAATTCCCTAAGTACAGAAAGTATCCAAAAGCTCTGAAGAAGGGTCAAGAAAATATTTTTAGAATTTCATGTTGATACCTTTTTTTTAGAAAGAATGAGAAAAGTCTGGAGGCTCATTTGAAATTACAAGACAATAGAAGGGGGGAAATGTGCTTTTAAAGTGTAGATAGTCCTTTTCTATACCAATAGTTTCTTAGGTACTCTGAATGTTTAACTGTAACACGAAAGGCCAATCACGTCTCTCAATGACTGCAGTCTGAAAAGTGACTTTGGGCTAGAAGAGGTAGGCTGGGAGAGTTTATCCCTAAAGAATGAAAACTCTATTTTCTCTGGCAGCTTCATCTAGATTCTTCGTTGGCACAAAAGCTGGAAATTCTTGAAATGGTGGATAGCTCAATATTTTGTTACACTTTGCTCCAGTAAGAGAAAAAAAAGCTTTCCTTCAATTTACATAGCTTTATGAAATATAAAACTATTTTGATAGCTTTGTCAGCATTTCTAAATTCTAACCAAATGTCTTCTAACATAATAAAAAACACCTTCTGGACCCCAGCACTCTTCTTGGAATTACCCTTAGCATTCCAATCACCTGAGTTAACTAACAAAAGTTTTGAAAGCAAGATTTACTTACCATCAACCCTCCCACGACCTGGCCCTACAGGCTACAGTTATTTCTGCTACATCAGTGAAGAAATGAACCCTGTGGATGGAGAGCTTTGGCCAGTCCCCAACACCATTCCACCCTGTGTCCAGAATGGGGAAGCCAGGAGGTCAGAGTTCATCCTACAACCTCTGGTGGAAACGGGGGGGGGGGGAAGAGGAGGCCACTTTTTCCCACTGTGACTGCTCCTGTAAGGGTAGGAGGCCTGAAGCTGGAACGGCTTATCACACGGAGGGAGCCTGCCTGAGGCTGAAGCCGAAACAAAGGGAAGCACTGTTGAGAAGCGGAGAAAAATGGAGTCCAGGAGACTTGATCCACCTGAGTCTGAGGCCAGTGTCACTGGTAGGTTTTTTGGTTCCACAGGCCAATGGGTGTGCAACTCCACCCCTGCCAATTTTTCTTTGAATCAATTTGAACCAATTTTTCCCCTGAATGGAAAGAGCCCTATGTTCGTTAAGATGCTTTTAGCTGCAAGTAAAAGAACACCTGCTTAAAAATGGCTTCAACAACAGATGTTTCTTATTTCATACAACAGGCAGCTCCAGGGCTATCAATTCAACAAAACAATAATGCAGTCAAGAATCTGGGTTTCTCATCTGTCTCCTTGGCAACCCTTAGCATTCTGGCTTTTGTCTTTGAGCCACAGTGATGGCAAGATGTCTCCCAATGCTCCAGGCATCAGATCGTCACACAACTGAATCAAAGGTATGGGAAACTTTTCACCAGAGAGGATAAGGCACACTCCACCTCCACACTCTTCCCCGTGGTCTCACCGGCCAGGATGGGGTTTCACACTGCCTTGCTGCCTTCACCTCATTCAACCAATCAATGAATGGCAAAGGAGAGTGGAATTATCACGATGGCAAAGACCAGTCTTGACTTGGAGGGGCACAACTTCCTTGAGTGCACTGTGGCAAGATACCTGATCAAAATTAGGGTTCTATTTTCAAGGAAGAAGGGGGCAGTGGCCCTTGGGTAGGCAACCGACAGCGTCTGCTATAACTCCTAGTACAAGCACTGGTGTTCACTGACCTACAGTGACCCAAACAGTCAAAGAGTGAAGAACATCGTTTCCATGGCACAATAACTAAACACACATCAGCTATAGTTCTTATTCTAAGAAACTATGAAAGGTGACTGCAAAACTGTACATTCCTTGGAGTGGTGTTTTAAGTCTTTACTGAATGTCCCAGAAGAGGTGTTAGCTGTGTAGGTTATTTTCAGTGTCCTGATAGCAGAAAAGGGATGATCATACCATTCTTAGACACTGAAGGCTTTCTATCTCGTTAGCTAAGGCTGTTAGAATCTGCCGGGATGTGCAGCTCAAGAGCCTGCTAAACAGAGAATAGGAACTCTAAGTAAAACTGTTTTCCAACTCTTGACTGAAGATCAGTACTATCCACTGGTGTTTCTTCCTTAAGATATGGCATCACTGGGGGTTGCAAGGCTCACATGAGGTGGCAATGCAAAAGCTCATAGGCGAGAACTAGGCACCACTTAGAGGGGTAATGTGAAGCCCAGGGAAAACACAGGAGGGGCTGAACCAGCTTAGTAGGAATGCAGATGATGACAGGGGACGGGGAATCAAAGTCTGAACATTCATTTCCAAAGCTAAGCTAAACCATCAATGTATTATAAAAATATTACTCAACCAAACCTGTAAGGCAAAGAAAATTAACTTACAGAGAGCATCGGTGGTGATAAGGGAAAATTAAATCTCATTGGTAGGCAAGTGAAAACTAGTAAAAGCAACACAATATCACAAACTGATAAATGCCTTAGCGGGTCTCCGTGAAACCTTATTTACCATGCCTTAAGCACCCCCAAACACATTTTTGTCTTGATTTTAATACTTCCTGAGAAGTAAGGTCCCTGTTTCTTCCTTCATTAACCATTTCAATTAACTTTCATGTGAGCTCACATCTATTATTACACTGATTCATTCCCTCTAAATAGGAGCTGATTACCTTTTTTTTCCCTTTTTTAATCTTACTGAAGTACAGTTGACATACAGAGGCTAGTTATCTTAACAATTTATTGCCACAGGAAACAAGAAAGACATGCAAGTGAGGTAGAATGGAATACTCCTGAACACCTTAGATCTCATTCTGACATTAGAGTGAGCCATTTCTCCTTCTTAGACCATGAAGTGAGAGTTCCTTCTGGCTGTAAAATTCAGTGACCCTATGAATTAAGTGTCCACTACTGTGCCCCGAGGGTAGTTCTAGAAGCAGAACGGGGGGGGGGGGGGGCTTCTATGTGACCTTTAGGAGGTCATCACTCCTGAGTCACGGTGTCCTCATCTGTAAAATGGGATCATAACACCCTCGTGGCAGGTTGCAGTGAGGATTAAATGAAATCGGGCATGTACCACATCTCATGCTGTTTCTGGCACTAGGAAGGCACTCAAAAAATCGTATTATTACTGCTTTTATGATAGGATCACTGACAAGCACTTACCTAAAGAAACAACAGCAACACTCTCTGGCAAGAAATGTAATCTGTATCGGATCAGTAAATGCACCAATATGATGCAGATAGCTGTGGGAAAAAATAAGACACTGTTAAAACAGCACAATTTCAAATAATAAACACCAAGTTCAAAGCAATGGTTACTTCTGGGGGGGGGGGTGCTGCTGCTAAGGAAAATGGACAGCAGACAATGACATGGGAAACTTCAGTTCTTTTTCCAATCTCTTATTTCTTAACCTGGAAGGAGATTCACAGTGTTTTATAACATTGTCTCCAGAGTTTTTATATGCCTGAACTAGTTTATTTTCCAGTGGTTGCTGAAAGAGCAACGGACATCTAATCTTTTCCCCTAACCGCATAAACCTTATACAATCATGTATTCAAATCTCTAATTCTGAGAAATGGTCTTCAACTTTTTGGAAGTAATCACCTGGAAAATCTGAAATGGGAGGAGGAAGTCAGTGAAATCAATCCCTTTAATCAAATATAACTGCAACAGAATATGTTGCCACAAAGTGTTTTGCCACCATGGGATTGGTTCTCTTTTCACAGAGAATGAAGTGAGAGTATAGTCCACAGAGAACGAAGTCAAAACTGTGGTCTGGTGGGAGAGCATCAGAGACCTAAAGGTGGGGTGCCTGCTCCTCAGCTAGGTACTGGGGCTCCCACTAGTTGAGGGCTCCCCATGGCCAGGCACTGCACTGAGTACTTCTCAAACACAGTCTCATTTAGCCCCCAACACCCCTCTTAATTAGCTATTATGACCATAATCTCCTTTGATTATAGGCACAAAAACAGGCTTCAAGAGGTCATGTCACTGTAGGTGCTGCAGGGTTGAGCCCGATTCCAACCCTGTGCCTTTATGTTTTTGTTTTTGTTTTTAAGTTTTATTTATTTATTTTGAGAGAGAGAGAGCGTGCAAGTGCAGAGGCCCATGCAGGCCTCAAACTCAAGAAACTGTGAGATCATGACCTGAATCGAAATCAAGAGTTGGAGACTTAACTGACTGAGCCCCCCGGGCCCCCCAACCCTGTGCCTTTAGCCATAGGCATCCACCACCTCCCTTCCGCCTGTCTTCATTCCTCAGTCACCAAAACAGGAGTCATGTTTAATTTTGCTCACAGTGGGGCGGTCACGAAAAGAAACAAAAGAATGTAAAACTGAAAGAGAGAAGTATCTCTGGACCCTCCCCCCCATACGAGTATATTTTCACATAAATAATTCCTAAATGTAATTTCACGGCCCAAATGCAAGTGTGCGTATCTCCTTCTTTTATTATGCACCTAGGTGGGATAGCATCTCATCAATCACAGGACTATCTTAACAGTACTAAGTATAACTGTTGCCTTTTTGTAAAAGGAAATGTTTAAACAATCCGCATAGTGGTTAAATGGCCACCCTCAGAGCCTGCACTGACAGACTAGATATTGTTAGGCCCACCAAAAAGCACCAGGTGGCCAGAAAAAGGAAACAGTTGTAAATATAGAAATTTTGTCCTTCTTGCATTCTGTGCTTTCAACTATCAATCTGTGGTGTTACTTTATTATAAATATTTAACCTAGTTAGAAAAATCCTACATTAAATACCAAGAGCAAGAAAAATGTTCTAATGCGTAAGCACAACATGTGACTAGTGAGCAGGCCTACTGTCTAAAAAGGCAGGTACATAAGTGGGCTGAATATAGATCTAGGGAGTTCACTCAGTTTCTGATCTTTCTTTGCACCAAGCTAGATGAAAAAATTAATTGAAAAAGTTTATTCTCGGGGTGCCTGGGTGGCTCAGTCGGTTAAGCCTCCTGACTTTGGCTCAGGTCATGATCTCATGGTTCGTGAGTTTGAGTCCTGTGTTGGGCTCTCTGCCATCAGCACGGAGCCTGCTTCAGATCCTCTGTCCACCCTCCTCTGGCCCTGCCCTACGCACTCTTGCTCTCTCTCAAAAATAAATAAACATAAACCTAAACAAAAAAACTTCAAAGTTTAGGGGCACCTGAGTGGCTCAGTCGGTTAAGCGTCCAACTTCAGCTCAGGTCATGATCTCGCAGTTTGTGAGTTTGAGCCCCGTGTCAGGCTCTGTGCTGACAGCTCAGAGCCTGGAGCCTGCTTTAGGTTCTGTTTCTCTTTCTATGCCCCCCCCCCCCCTTGCTCACGCTCTGTCTCTCTGTCTGTCTCTCACAAAAATAATCATTAAAAATTAAAAAAAAAAAACTTCAAAGTTTAAAAATAAATAGTTTATTCTTGTAAATCAAGCAACAATTTGCCCCTTTAAGACAAAGGGGAAAACCATCTATCAACAGAGAGTGCTACGTAGGAGGTCCAGCAATGCCAGGGAATGGTCTTCAACCATTTAAAAGAATGAGATCTGAAAAGATGGCCCAAAGAATGGATGAAAATATTTGTAAATCATTAATCTGATACAGGTCTAGCAACCAGAATACATATGAACTCTTACAACTCAATAACAAAAAGACAAACAATGAAATTTGAAAATGGACAAAGAACCAGAATAGACATCCCTCCAAACAAACAAACAAATGGCCAATTAGCACATGAAAAGATGCTCAACCTCATTTGTCCTTGGAGAAATGCAAATCAAGACCACAAGATGCAACTTCACACCGACCAATGAGTAAGAGATGGTGATAATTAAAAAATAAAACAAAACACAATGGAAAATAACAAGTGTTGGCAAGGACGCCGAGACACCGGAACTCTAGGCCATTGCTGGTGGGCACGAAATATGGTACGGCCTCTGTGCAAAGTATGAGTTCCTGAGAAAGTTACACATAGAGCAACCATTTAACCCAGCAGCTCCACTCCTGTATGTATGTATGTATCAAAGAGAAATAAAAACAGGGGCGCCTGGGTGGCGCAGTCGGTTAAGCGTCCGACTTCAGCCAGGTCACGATCTCGTGGTCCGTGAGTTCGAGCCCCGCGTCAGGCTGTGGGCTGATGGCTCAGAGCCTGGAGCCTGTTTCCGATTCTGTGTCTCCCTCTCTCTCTGCCCCTCCCCCGTTCATGCTCTGTCTCTCTCTGTCCCAAAAATAAATAAACGTTGAAAAAAAAAATTAAAAAAAAAAATGTTTAAAGAGAAATAAAAACATACATCTACGCAAAAACCTATACACAAATGTCGACAGCAGCCCTATTCACAATAGCCAAAACACAGAAACAATCCAAATGTCTGTCAATTGGCAAATAAACATAATGTGGAATATCTATAAAGGAAATTATTACTCAGCCATAAAAATGAATGTACTTCTAAGATACGCTACGACACGGATGAACCTCGAAGACATGATGCTAAGTGAAAGAAGCCAGACATAAAAGACCACATATTGCATGATTCTAGTTGTGTCTGAAATATTCTGAGTAGGCAAATTCCTAGGGATAGAATGCAAAATAGTGTTTAGTAAAGACCGGGGGTAGGGGAAGATGGGGAGTGATGGCTTTCGATGGATACTGAGTTTCCTTTTGGGGTGATGAAAATGTTCTGAAACTAGATAATGCTGATCGTTGCATCGGCATTGTGAGAGTCCTCGATGATACCAAATCGTACACTTTAGATAAAATGGTATATATTTTATGTTTACTTTAACACACATTCTTCAAAAAAAAGCAGATATAAAAAAATAGAACATAAAAGGATTTCCAAGGCATCTGTGAGATGAAAAAGCAAGTTACTGAATCCTGTTTGTATTAAAACAAACAAAATCCAAGCTCTATGTGCCTTTACAAATGAATGTGCATATGAATGTATATATGTATATACACACACAAGTACATGTTTTCAAGTAACCTTGGAAAAAACAGAGCAAGAGGCAAAGGTTTCTGTGAGGTATGGAGGGTAGGTATACCACAAGTTAATGTTTCTAAACATTCATGCCTGAAGTAATCATTATGGAAACTTCATCAAAACAGGCATATCAATTTTAGTAACTCCATTAAGTTTAATGGAGTTAAATAAAATGCATGTGCATAATGGAGTTATATAAAATGTATGTGCCAAATGATGCTAATTGTTAACTCTAGTAGGTCAATAAAAATGACTCACCATTGTTTCTGCAGAGTCCAAGATCAGCAAGGGTTAAATGTAAGTCAACTGATTTCAAGCTTCTAAAGTCAAAAGTAACTAGAGTTTTGGCATCCTTTCTCAAAAAAGGGGAACACACTGTAATCCTTTGACAAGCTTAAAGGACATAAAAGTTACAATTTCATTTGACTTGACTAAAACAGTAAACAAAAGTGGTTAAATGTGTTCCAGGTTAGGAGTTCCTGAAGTCTAGAATAAATCATGGACCCCAATTTCCCTCAATTCACTACAGTTCATGTACTCAGTGAGTTAGCAAGATACCTATTTAAAAAATTTTTTTCTTTTAATCTTCATTTATTTTTGAGAGAGAGAGGGAGACAGGAGTGCGAGCAGGGGAGGGGCAGAGAGAGAGAGGGAGACACAGAATCTGAAGCAGGCTCCAGGCTCTGAGCTGCCAGCACAGAGTCCGACACGGGGCTCAAACTCACGGACTGTGAGATCATGACCTGAGCTGAAGTTGGAGGCTTAACTCACTGAGCCACCCAGGCGCCCCAGCAAAATACCTATGAACTCCAATTTTTTATCAGATTTATATGTTTGGACATCTAATCAGGAATCAATATACAAGATACATATTTTGTTGATAATATACAAGAGAAAAAATGTCTTCAAATTTATTTAAAAAGAAAGCATTCCACTCTGCTAATGCATGCTGACCCATACATAAAAAATGGAGACACCAATTCCTAGACTGCCAACAGTCTGATTAGGTGAAAACAAAACGCACCTGACACTAGTGTGACTGTGAAGTCCAGGTTTACCATCTGTTTGAAAAGATATCCAAGTAAAATACACAACACTAGTAAATAGTTTAGACCTTTCTGGCCCCAAAGATGTGTTACCACTGTGCTGGGTTTGGCCGGGATTAAAAGCACTATAACCCCCTGTTTTGTGGTCTCAGGCACAAACCAACCTTAAATGCTCCACACCCTGAAAATTACTTTGAAAGTCTGACTTATTCTTTTTATCTTTCCATGAAAAAAGGAGACTACAAACCAAAGTTTTCTTCCTGCTCTGCCTTTTATGTTCTCTGCCATTATGAAGCTGACAACAATGTAAAGAGACTAAGAATACTCGTCCTTCAAGATTATGGATTCAAGTACTAAAGATTTCTTGACCAAGAACTGTTTTTCTTTACATTCAACTACCATCACAGAGCAAAAAGGAGAAGCAAGAGTCCTTGATTGTTGAAGTCATCCGCTAGAAACAGAAACAAAATTCAACTACATTCACAAGGTAAAAAATTATCTGGGCCTATCAGGTCCATACGGGACAATGAATGCCTGTGGTTTGTGTACTTTTTCTGTATTCTATTTAAAAGGTTTTTTAGGACACCTGGGTGGCTCAGTCGGTCGACTTCGATCTCGTGTCCGTGGGTTCAAGCCCTGAGCCGGACTCTGTGCTGACAGCTCAGAGCCTGGAGCCCGCTTCGGATTGTGTGTCTCCCTCTGTCTCTGCCCCTCCCCTGCTCGTACTCTGTCTCTCTCTTTCTCTCAAAAATAAATAAACATAAAAAGTTTATTTTTTAAAGTTTTTTTGGAACCTATGAGAGATAAGGCTGAAACCTCAGGCTGAAAACCTGAGATTTTATTTATTTTTTTAAAGATTTTCCTTTTAAGTAATCTCTACACCCAACGTGGGGCTCGAACTCATGACCCTGAGATCAAGAGTTGAATGCTCTTCTGACTGAGCCAGCCAGGCGCCTCGAGTCCTGGGATTTCAAACAAAATTATTATATTAAAACTATCTGACCATTAACCAGAAAATATAAATATGCCAACTTCACTCTTCAAAATAGAGTGTGGATTTGGGTCAAATTCCAAGCTATTTCTTCCTTAGTCAGCTAGTCCAAAGTGGTTACGTAGTTTCATCTGTTTGGTTTTTTGTTTTTTGTTTTTGTCTAAAACAGTTCTCTACGGTCTCCGGGAGGCATCTAAACTATCACCTATTACCTAAACTTCTTGACTGATGTCTGGCAACCCAAATTTTAATCTCTAGTCTCCCCAAAACCAGGCAAGTCAATCACTTCGTCTCTCTGGACCTAAATTTTCTCACCCGTTACAGGAGGAGGTTGAACAAAATGAGTGAATCTGTTCAAAGAAAAATATTACGTAAGTAAATAACAGCACAGGTGGTACACAGATATGGCAAAAGTCACAACCACAGTTAATGGGAAAGTTAAAGGGGAAGGAAAAAAGTGTGCTAGGGCAAGGGTGTCTGATCTTTTACTCAGCGGCAAAACCTTTAATTAAATAAAATTTACATGGAAACCTGACAGCAAAGTGACAAAATGCTGTCTCTGGTCCCATTTGACTTACCCCGCCTCCATTATCACCACCATCCACACAAGTATACACACTCATGAGCACAGCCTGAAATCCACTATACTAGAAGATGCTCAAGGTTCTTTCTAGGTCAAAACTCCTTCCTTTCTTCCAAATGATATCTAAGACATTATAGAAAGAGCTCTTCAGAATTGCTAAGCTCGGCGATTTTACGAAGAAAAAGGAGTACCCTGTTATGTTATGAACTGATCATCGTCCCTCAGTGTCTGAAGCGCAAAAACCAAATGGAAGGAAGACTTGACGTCAAGTAAATGGTGGCTTAGATAGGGTGGACCTTATGGACAACGCACACAGACACTCAAGATGGCAGACGAGGGTGTCTCCACATTCACCTAGGACGAGGAGGCTGAAGAAAATGGTCATGCCGCTTGACTGTTCCTCCTGCTGAGCCTGCTCCCCCGTTTGCACGGGCAGAATGGGCTTGGCAGGGGTCGGGAGCACCAGTTTCGTAGTGACAACCAAGGTAGTGTGGAGAGTGACATTGAAACCTTCATGAGTTGTATTAGGGAACCTGTTGGACATAAAAAGCAGCAGTATTAGATAAAGGGAAATGGGCCCTGAGTACCAACACATGCGCACGCGCACACACGCAGAAGGGGAATCTGGCAAAGAGGATGATGGATTCACAAGTCTTAGAACCAAACTGATTCTCAGAAAGTTCCTGCCTGCCACAGCAGGAGAGTACCAGTGGCTTCAGGTGCTCTGAACCCAGCCGCTTATGGGACAGAAACAAGGGGGGGAATTAGGGCCAGCGTAGAAATAAAATGCTGCCTGCTCTTTGGCATTTAACAAGGGATTCAAACGGAGGCACACTGGACTGTCATCACATTCCAAGATCCGACATTATTTACATGGCGCCTTTATTTCTCCAGTTTACATTCTTTTCCTTGAATTATAGCTGCAAGTTGACGAAGCCACCTGAATTTACCCAACTGTTGATCTGGTTGGAACACCTCACCCCACTTGACAAAATCCTTCTCAGATTTCCAAAGGCTCAAATGTTACGTCCCCTGTAATACGGCACCTGCCCCGTTTCTCAGTGCTCGCCTTGCTCTGGGGTGGGATTGTTAAATAGGGCAATATTCATATAATAATCATTGCAACTGTGATTATAACAGCTAGTGTTTATTGAGGAATGCTTCATGCCAGAGACTAGGTAACATCACCACCTCTCATTTCATAGGCATACCATGCCTGAGATGGGGACTATTACTTTCCCTTTTTTACGCATGAATAACTGAAACTCAGAGAGGCTGCATAACGTGGCCAATATCTCAGCCAGCCGGCGGCAGAATCAAGCTTTGAGACCAAACTTGAAATCACTGGGGCCCTTCCACCTCTTTTGCCTTGCGCTGCTGAGGCCCAGTTCAGTGTCTGCAATAGAGCACACACTGGGTAAATAAGCTGCCAAGATGAAACGACCACCCGGCTGAAGAGACGTATCTGAAAAGATGTCAGGTGAGGGAGTCAGATTTCAACCATGGGGGTTCCTTCTTAATTTCTACCTACCCTTCCACATAGGTAGGGCATCTGTAACATGCAATAGATTGTGCCCGGCACGTGCGGAGACAGACTAAAGAGTGGTCCTTCCCCCAGAAGTACCTGGAGGACACTGGACGCCTCACACATCTCTATCTCATCTCAGCTAGCCCCTCACTCTTCCTATTCCAGCCATCCTGCCTTTCTTTCTGTCCCTAAAAGACACTAAGCCCTTTCTTGCTTCCAGCCATTTGCACTTGCTTGTTCCCTCTCCTATCCCTCCTTCTTGTCTTTAAAGTTTCAGCTGGCATGTCACGTCTTCCTGCAGGGACGCCCGCCCTAACACTTCCATTTCCTTTTAGAGCGCTGAAATCATCTTGCCTATTGATGGTCTATTCCCACTAAAATGTAAACTACCTGAGGGCGGCTCCTGGTCGGCCTCCTTCACTACTATGTGCCCAGGGCCTGGAATAGAGTAAATGGCCAACAGTTAATGAATGAATGAATGAATCTCGGTGGAGGAGACAGAAGAGAAAAATGACCGTTACAATGGAAGAGGCGACTGGCTAAGTAGGGGGGTAGGGGACTTGCTGGAGGAGGCGGCGGAGCTCTCCCCAATATTCAGAAGACCGAAAAATGGTTAAATGAAATCTGGGTTGCGGTTTCGGCCAGACGGCTTTCGAGGCCTGCCCTGAGCTGTCGATTCCCTGCACGAGGATCTGACCTCCAGGAGGCTTAAGGGCCGGGCTGGGCCCAGGCCCATCCCTCCCGCCCTCCTCGCTGGCGCCGGCATGGTTCGTCCTGGCCAACCGGCACAAGGAGCCCCGCCTTTCAGGGCCGGAGGGCGGCCTGAGGCGCTCGCTGTCACACCCGCCGGGGCCCAGCCCTGCCGCCTCCGCCGCCCGGGAAATGCCCACTCACTCCTCTTCCGCCATCTTCTCCCCCATCCTGCGGAGCCTCCAAGACCACCGAGTTCGGAGCCGGGGGCTAGCAGGGACTGCTTTTGCTTCCGGCTTCCGCTGGAGGCGCGGGCTGGCGGAGGAGCGGAGGGCGGGGCCTCGGCCGCGCGAGGGCGGCCCTTCTGTCCCTTCGTCTCTGTGGCCTGAAGGTGGGAGGACCCTGCCAGGGCACTTTTAGGACGCCTGACTGCCCTGCGTCTGGTGACCTTCTGGCCCCATGAAGTTTTGGCCTTTCTTCATCCCAGGGCGGGGACGTTTTGAGGGAAGCTCCTGTGAGGTCGTTGTGACTCACCCTGAGAGCAAGCACTCTCCATCCAGTGTGGAGGACTGCGTTCCGAAAGTTGAGAAGGAAACGTCTAACCGAGGCTGCGCAGAGGGACCCCAGGGGTACACTTCCCCGATCTGAGCCCCAGTTTTCCTCGCTGTAGAGAGAGGACTAGCCACTTGGGCCTCGCAGAATCGTGCAGTATTCTATCTGTAAACAATTACTGAGTTCTGACTATATGCCTATCATTCAAATAGGTGATGACGATCTGGTCCTGGGTCTTTCATTAATTTGTTCGTGGAGTCGACTGCATGTGCCTAGCGGTGGTCTGTAGGGTTGAGCATATCAGGAAGGAACGAGGCAGGGTTGTAGGGGTAAGAGGGACCCCGTCAGGAGGGGTAAGAGGGCCCTCCTCCTCCTGGTACCTTTGTGTAAGGTCTTTGGATAGGACACCACCTGTGCTGTTGCCACCTCCTTCCAGGTCCAAGACGTCATATCTCATGGCAGCTGTAGTAGCTGCCTGAACCGTAAACTTGTCTCTGGCTCTGCTGTTGTTCCTCACGGCCTTCTGCACCACGGGCTCCAGCGATCCTTGGAAAACATTTTTGAGTTATTTATTTAAACAATCTCTACACCCAACCCCAAGATCAAGAGTTGCCTGCTCCTGGGACTCAGCCAGCCAGACCCTCCCCCCTCCAGTGATCCTTTAAAACTTCAGTCATTTACAGTGGAATGTTACTTGGTGATCATGAAGAAAGAAATCTTGCCATTTGCAACAATGCGGATGGAACTAGGGTGTATTGTGCTCAGCAAAATAAGTCAGGGAAAGACAAATACGTGGTTTCACTCGTATGTGGAATTTAAGAAACAAAACAGATGAACACAGGGGAAGGGAAGGAAGAAAGATAAAAACAGAGAGGGAGGCACACTGTAAGAGACTCTTAAATACAGAGAACAAACTGGGGGTTGCTGAAGGGGAGGTGGGTGGAGGGATGGGCTGAATGGGTGGTGGACATTAAATAGGAGGGCACTTGCTGGGAGGAGCACTGGGTGTTATACGTGAGTGATGAATCACTGAGTCTACTCCTGAAACCAATACTACACGGTATGCTAACTAACTTGAATTTAAATTTTTTTTTCAACGTTTATTTATTTTTGGGACAGAGAGAGAGACAGAGCATGAACGGGGGAGGGGCAGAGAGAGAGGGAGACACAGAATCGGAAATAGGCTCCAGGCTCCAAGCCATCAGCCCAGAGCCTGACGCGGGGCTCGAACTCACGGACCGCGAGATCGCGACCTGGCTGAAATCGGACGCTTAACCGACTGCGCCACCCAGGCGCCCCAAACTAACTTGAATTTAAAGACAAGGGGTGCCTAGGTGGCTCAGTTGGTTGAGTGTCCAACTTCTGCTCAGGTCACGATCTCACGGTTTGCAGGTTCGAGCCCCACGTTGGGCTCTGTGCTGACAGCTCAACACCTGCTTTGGCTTCTGTGTCTCCCTCTCTCTCTTCCCCTCTCTCACTCACACTCTCACTCTCTCAAAAATAAATAAAACATAAAAAATTTTTTTAAATAAATTAAAAGAAAACAAAACACCTCTAGTCATTGCCCTGCTTAAATTGGAACCTCCACTGGCTTCCAATCTGAGTCCAAGGAAAAAAGAGTTAGAAAACTCACAAGACTCAACCCTGCCCCATTTACCCCTCAGAGGTGGATGGACTCACTCCCTCCTGCACATTTTCTTTTTTTTTTTTTTTAATTTTTTTTTTTTTAAGTTTATTTATTTTTGGGACAGAGAGAGACAGAGCATGAACGGGGGGAGGGGCAGAGAGAGAGGGAGACACAGAATCGGAAGCAGGCTCCAGGCTCTGAGCCATCAGCCCAGAGCCCGACGCGGGGCTCAAACTCACGAACCGTGAATCGTGACCTGAGCCGAAGTCGGACACTCAACCGACTGAGCCACCCAGGCACCCCCCTCCTGCACATTTTCCACTGTGGTCACAATGGCTTCTGTGTGAACTGGGAACACACCAGGTACTTACTGGTGTACTTGCTCAGCCCTTTGTCTAGAATACTCCACTTGTGGGTTGTCCCTTGGATGTCACCTTTTCCCAGTTTTAGGCTTTTTGTTTAATGCTTACCTTCCTTATCCTGACTTCGCTGACCACCCTGTTTAAAACCCAAACCCCCTCTCCTTCCCCGAGTTATTTTTCCCCAAAGCATTTTCCTCCACAAGGATGTAAACTTCCTGAGTGCAGAGGTTTTTGTCTGCTCTGTTGTTTCATCTCCAGAACAGCACCTAGCATACAGTAGGTGCTCAATAATAAAGGATCATCAAATAAATAAAGGAGTGAAGAAGTTAACTCTAGATGTGTTAGGAAACAGAAGGGTTTCAAGAAGAGGAGTGCTCTGACCTGACTTTTATCGGGACAACTTTGCCTGCCTGTGGGGAGTTGGGTGGATGACAGGCCTCTGGCCAGCTAGGAGGCTTTTGCACTAACCAGGGTGAGAGTTGATGGTGGTTTGGATTAAGGTGATGTGCTAGAGATGACAGGAAGGATTGGATTCTGGGTACATATTGAAGGCAGGGTTTGCTGAGGGACTGTGGTGTGTAAAAGAAAGCAAGGAGTCAAGGATGACTTCAAGGTTTTGGTCCTGAAGAACTAGGTAGAGAAGAGAGCTGTCTGGCTTACACCCAAAGTCCCTTGCCACTCCAAAACCTCTTAGGGCTGTTGACAAAGCTGAGAGAATATGCTTAGGACCAGCCAACGTTTATTGAGTTCTTCCTGTAGGTGTGGTGCTCAGCTATTGTTTCCTTAATTCTTTTCTTCTTCTTCTTCTTCTTCTTCTTCTTCTTCTTCTTCTTCTTCTTCTTCTTCTTCTTCTCCTTCTCCTTCTCCTTCTCCTTCTCCTTCTTCTCCTTCTTCTCTTCCTCCCCCTCCCCCTCCCCCTCTCCCCTCCTCCTCTCCTCCTTCTTCTTCTTCTTCTTCTTCTTCTTCTTCTTCTTCTTCAAGGCATTTCTATAACCTGAAGCACAGAGAAGTTAAGCCACTTACCTAAAGTCACACAGCTGGAACTGTTGAGGCTGGGATTCAGGCGCAGAGTCTGTGTTTTTGCCACCACAGACTTGTTATTGCCAACACTGCTCTTCCTTGTTGCCCTCTACTGCCTTAATTTTTCTGGTTCTAAGATGGGGCTAACAGTCTATTTCTCTCCTTTAGCACAGAGCCTGGCAGAGAGGAACTGGCCCATAAAAGATGGAGAGTGGGATTGTCTCTGAGCCACACTTAGGGCCTGAGAGCTTGAGGCTGTTATTCCTCTTCCAGCCTCAGAAAACCCCACCTGGCTGGAGCCGGGGCCCTGTGACTGGGGGTGGGGAGATCTTTTTGTATTGAGCTGCTAGCTGTGGGCTACTCAGGATGAAAGAGAATTCCTGAATTCTCTGAGGGCTGCCCCATTCTACCTGCTGTTCCACACACTGTCCTTGCCACATCTTGTTATCAGGGCCACTTCGGGATTTTGTGACCATCCTGGGCCTGCCACCAAGCAGGAGGCCATAAAACACCTGCTCTTAGGCCTGAGGTCAAATCCCAGGCCCTTCTCACCTATTCCTGGGAACTCATCCAAATTTCCCGGTCATTACCCCCAGGAAGGCAAATAAAGCCGTTCAACATGCAGTTCCTAGACTCCTGTGCTGTGCCAGGCTTAAAAGAGGCTGGAACAAGGCATGCAGTCCTGGCTCCCTATCCCAACTGAGGACCCACGGCTCCGTGACCCTGGGACACCACTGCACCCTCAGAACCTCAGGGTCCCATCATGGTTTTTGCCAGAGCCCTTCTTGGGAAGGCTCTTATAGAATTAGAGAGAAAGCTCTTGCCTTAGTTCTCTGTTCTTTCTGTCCTCCCTACCCCCCCAAGCTTCCTCTTTCTTGCCATTCTGGTCTCAGCTTAAAGATCACCTCCTCAGGGAGGACTTCCCTGACCACTCCGTCTAAAGCAGCGGCCAGCAAACTTTTTCTGTCAAGAGCCACACTGTAAATATTTTAGGTTTTGTGGGCATTCAAATCCCTGCTGCTATGAGTCAACTCTGCTGTTGCAGTGGGAAAGGAACCACAGATGATTTAAATATGTGCAGCTTTGTTCCAACAAAACTTTATGGATATCGAAATTTGAATTTCTTGTCATTTTCATAATACTTGTTTTCAACCATTTGAAAATGCGGAAACTATTCTTAGCTCATGAGCCACATGAAAGCAGGTGGCAGGCTGGATTTGCCCCTCCCAGGGTTGCTGACCCCTGATATAAAGTCCTAAACGTCAGTGTTTCTGAGGCACTTATCACTATCAGATATATATATATTTTTTGTCCTTCTTCCTTCCTTCTTTTTTTCTTCCTGAGTTGATCATCTTGTTTCCTCTCTTAGGATATAAGCTCCCTGGCAGGAGATTGTCTCTCTCTTCTGTCTTTCTTCCATTCCTTACCTCTTCTAACATTTCTTGAACCCTTACCCTGCAACACAAATTTATCGTCTTTGTGTTCTGTAGGTTAGAAGTGTTGTAGGGCTGGGGCGCCTGGGTGGCGCAGTCGGTTAAGCGTCCGACTTCAGCCAGGTCACGATCTCGCGGTCCGTGAGTTCGAGCCCCGCGTCGGGCTCTGGGCTGATGGCTCAGAGCCTGGAGCCTGTTTCCGATTCTATGTCTCCCTCTCTCTCTGCCCCTCCCCCATTCATGCTCTGTCTCTCTCTGTCCCAAAAATAAATAAACGTTGAAAAAAAAAAAAAAAAGAAGTGTTGTAGGGCTAAGTTCAACGGGTTGCTAGGGCTGCGTTCCTTCTGGAGGCTGTAGGGGAGAATCTGCTTTTTTGCCTTTTCCAGCTTCTAGAGGCTGCTGGCCCATGGCTTGTGGCCCCTTCCACCGTCTTGATTTTTTTTTTTTTTCTCTTGCACAGTTTCTGTTTCCCCTAGTTATTTTTCCCTATTTGTTTTAGTCTCAGTTTTTCAGTCCAACCACTGCTTTGGTCATCTTCTCTGGCTCTGACTCTCCTTCCTTCTTTCCATTGAGCCCCTCTGGATAATCCAGAATGATCTCCCCATCTCAAGGTCAACTGATTAGCAACCCTAATTCCCCCTTGTCATGTAATATAACATACTGCAGAATCCAGGGGTTAGCGCGTGAGCATCTTTGGGGGGGGGGACTTTATTCTGCTTACCAACACCATGGGGAAAACACAATCTGTGTTGACCTTCCCTTCACGTTTATTATTTAGTATTGTCTCACATAGATTTACATATGAGTTGGTATAATTCTTTAATGCCTGTGAACTTGAATATTTTAATCTGGCCCTGGCCACAGAGCAGGTCACAGGTCCTAGAATTACTAGGCAGCAATGAAACGGTTGGGCTTGTAGAATTCAGTGGTATCAGGTGCAACTTCTGAGAGGGTTTGTGAAAAAATAGAGTCCAGACCTATTACTGACCTACTGGGTCCCAGGTATGGGGCCTGGGACTCTGAATTTCTTTCTGGCTCTCTCCCCTAGCAGACTGTGCTGATGCCTGTTCATAACCTCTTAGAGGCTTCCTCTCAGCACAGCACAAGCCAGCTGTGCCAGGGAGTGAATGCTCCCAGAACAGCCCTCAACCAATGATTGGCACAAGTGGAGGATAAATGTCCCCCCTCTGTCACCCACTGGGTGAGACAAGTCTGAAATGTGCGGGGTTTTTTCTTTTTTTGTTTTCTAAGTTTATTTATGTATTTATTTTCTTAAGTGTATTTATTGGGACACCTGGGTGTCAGTTAAGTCAGCTAAGAATCTTACTCTTGGGGCACCTGGATGGCTCAGTCAGTTAAGTGTCCGACTTTGGCTCAGGTCATGATCTGACAGTCTGTGGGTTCGAGCCCCACGTCGGGCTCTGTGCTGACAGCTCGGAGCCTGGATCCTGCTTCGGATTCTGTGTCTCCCTCTCTCTCTTTCCCCTCCCCCACGGGCACTCTGTCTCCGTCTCTCTCAAAAATGAATAAACATTAAAAAATTAAAAAAAAAAAAGAATCTTGACTCTTGATTTTACCTCAGGACACAATCTCACTGTTCATGAGATCAAGCCTCCTCAGGCTCTGTGCTGACAGCATGGAGCCTGCTTGGGATTCTCTCTCTCTCTCAAAATAAAGAAATAAACTTAAAAAAAATAAAGTTTATTCATATATTTAAGTAATCTCTACACCCACTGTGGGGCTCGAACTCATGACCCCGAGATCAAGAGTTGCACACTCTTCTGACCGAGCCAGCCCAGGCACCCCTGAAATGTGTGTTCTAAGCAGAACTCCCCAGTGGGGTTAAGTGCAAGCTTCCCACAGGGGTGACCTGTTTGACAATACGCCTACATGTATATTTCTTTCTTTCTTTTTGGCTGATATAAACATCCACGATTATTACTTTGTTTTGAAAATCTGCTTTGAGGATATCATGAGTTTTGACCCATGACACTCTCATTATAGTTTCTTCTTCTTTTCTTTCTTTCTTTTTCTTTTTTAAAAAAAAATTTTTTTTAACGTTTATTTATTTTTGAGACAGAGAGAGACAGAGCATGAACGGGGGAGGGGCAGAGAGAGAGGGAGACACAGAATTGGAAACAGGTTCCAGGCTTTGAGCTGTCAGCACAGAGCCCGACACGGGGCTCGAACTCACGGACCACGAGATCATGACCTGAGCCCAAGTTGGCCGCTTAACCTACTGACCCACCCAGGGGCCCCCCTTTTTTTTTTTCTTTTTTTTTTTTTTTTAATGTAAGCTCTCTGCCCTCTTCGTGGGGCTTGAACTTATGACCCCAGGATCATGAGTCACATGCTCTACCGACTGAGCCAGCCAGGCGCCCCCATAGTTTCCCCTTTCTTTCTTTCTTCTTTCTTTCTTTCCTTTTCTTTCTCTCTCTCTCTTTCTTTCGTTCTATATTTTTTTAATGTTTATTTATTTTTGAGAGAGAGACAGAGAGCACGAGCGAGGGAGGGGCAGAGAGGGAGGGAGACAGAGGATCCAAAGGGGGCTTTGCGCTGACAGCAGAGAGCCCGATGAGGGGCTCAAACTCACAAACTATGAGATCATGACCTGAGCTGAAGTTGGATGCGTAATCGACTGAGCCACCCGGGCGCCCCAAATTTCATTATATTTTAGCAGGTGATATAAACTAACATTACTCTGTTTTTATGACTTCACAGAGATTTACTTCCTTGTCTAATTCATGAATAATTTTTTGTAAGGCACAGGGAGAAATAGAAAAGTTAATTTTTTTGTTATTAGAGTTTAAATATTGATGCCCATACAGCAACTCTTATTACTTATATTAAATTCTATATTCATTTTTGGTTTTTAGACCATTGAAAGCATAGGAAATGAAAGAATACCTTTGACAAACATAAGCATTAGCATTCTGCATAATAGGAAATGTCCCAAATAACTTTCTTCCTAATTATATTTTAATCAAAAATACATACCCTGAAAATACAGTTTATAAATGACACTGAACAAGTTAATACCATGTAGATTCCAGGACTCTGAAATCTAGCAATTTAAGAATTTTTATGCTCTCCCCACAGATTTTATACGTATACTATATAATACATTCTATAGGGGCACCTGGGTGGCTCAGTAGGTTAAGCATCCAACTTCAGCTCAGGTCATGATCTCGCAGTCCATGAGTTCGAACCCCACGTCAGGCTGTGTGCTGACAGTTCGGAGCCTGGAACCTGCTTCAATTCTGTGTCTCCCTCTCTCTCTGCCCCTCCCCAGCTCACACTCTGTCTCTCTCTCTCTCTCTCTCTCTCTCAAAAATAAATAAACATTTAAAAAAATTTAAATACATTATATAAAACAATATATAAACCATGTGATATATATCTTATATAATATAGATGATATTATAGATGAGATATATTATATAAAAATATATAACTATATTTTATTTTATAAAATTTTATCTTGTTTATATTATATAAAATAATATATTATATTGTGTAAATATAATATAAAATATATAATTATATGAAATATATTTTTTTATATTACATAAAATAATAATATATTATAATATATCTCATCTACAATCTCACCTATATTATATAAAATATATATTATATAACATATATGTCATTTTAATTCAGATGTAATTGACAGATAACACACCTATATTGACTTCTCTTTCTTGGGTGTCTGAATTCTCCACTCCCATATCTGGGCAAACGAAACTAGGACACTCCCCTCAACAATTGCTTATGGCGATCACACTAGGTAACTGCTGCTGAAGAAGATCCATTATAAAACATCCCCTTGTTTACCGTGTGTGTGCAGGCTCCATTCTTGGCATGGGGAATGGAGAGCTGAGTCAGACCTGGGCCTCTAGGGAAGGAGGAATGAGATTAGCCCTCTGAGACTTGGGAGAAGAGGGCCAACTAAACACGCTTCTACTCTGTTCCTCCTCTAGGCCCCACTAGGTTGGCAATGAAGGGATTCATTTTTTAAAAAGCATAAGCTCTTAAAGCCTGGAGAACAGAGAGAGGAGATGACAGAAAGAATATCTTGGGGAAGAGAAAGCAGATGGTTTAAAGGGCTCCACGGAACTGAGAAAATCCAATTCTTAGGCAGCAGAGGGGAAAGCCATGGTCAGCCTGATTTGCCACCAGCACCACCACCCGGAAAATTCCTCCAAAACAGTCAAGAATTGGTGGCACCAGGTAGCTTTGAAAGTAAAATTGAAAGGGGAGTGGGAGGTGGGCAGAGGAGAAGAGGGTGTGAAATAAAGGAAATTGGCTAAAAAGAAGCAGATTTTTGCATGCTCTCCGCCCCCCCCCCAACCCGGCATTCTAGGTATGTGGGCACCCTTGCTGGCAGAAGACTGAAGGTCTATTCTTTGCAGACAGTAAGACAGAGTGTGTCTGGACTTGTGGACCCCAGCATGCTTTAGGGCAGCGGCACTACAACGAAAGCAGGGGACACTAGTAACCACATAGTAACCTCAGCAACTTCGTGGGGCTGCTGTAACAAATCACCACCAACTGTAGGGTGTCACACAATAACGTATTCTGTCACAGTCCTGGAAGCCAGAAGTCAGACATCAAAGTGTCAGCATGGCTGTGCTCCTTCCAGAGGCTCTAGGAGAGAGTCCATTCCTCGTGGCTTCCAGTTTTTGGTGGCTGTTGGCACTCCTCGGCTTGTGGACATACCTCTTTCTGCCGCATCTTCGCATTGTCTTCTCCTCCACGTTTCTGACCCCCCTCTGCCTCTCTCTTATGAGGATGCCTGTGGTGGTGCTTAGGGCCCACCTGGATAATCCAGGATTATCTCCTCATCTCAAGAGCCTTAATTTAGCTGCAGAGATAGGTAACGTTCACAGGGTCCGGGGATTTGATGTGGAAACCTTTTTGCGGGCCGTTTTCTGGTCTGCATGCTGGGCTATGCTCCGCTCGTCTTTCTCTACATCTGCAGGGCCGGCCCCATTGCTCACATCCAGGGGGGCCTGGCAAATTGGATACGGTGGCCCCACCCACACGACAGAAGAACCAGGCCAGCCAGGCCATTCATTCTGTTCCAGGTAGGAGACTGGGAGAGTCTTCTCCAGAAAATCTGACTAGACTCAGAGGAATCACCTAAAGATGTTTTAACATCGGGGGTCCCCCGCAAAAGCTCCAAGGCAATAGCCCCCTTTCCAACATACACAATAATCAGCTTCTAGGTTCCTTGCACTTAAACATGAGCAGAAAATGAAGACATATCAGACATCAGAGCATGCCCTCTTACATAAAAAATTGAGACTAAAACAAATAAGGAAAAATAACCAGAGGAAACAGAAACAGTGCAAGAGAAAAAAAATCAAAAAAGCAAAAACAACTTTTCAGAGAGCTACCCTGAAGCAAGAACAAGACGCCATAGAAAAGAAATGTTTTGAGAACAAAGAGGGGCCCTTGGGAATGAAAAGCATGACAGTAGACATTTTAAAAATGTAATGAAAGGGTTGGAAGATAAATTTGAGGGTTTGTCCCAGGAAGTAGGACAAAAAGACAAAGACAGAAAATAGGAGAGAAAGGATAAGATGTTTAGGGGACCAGTCTAAAATAATCCCACATTTGGGGCGCCTGGGTGGCGCAGTCGGTTGAGCGTCCGACTTCAGCCAGGTCACGATCTCGCGGTCCGTGAGTTCGAGCCCCGCGTCGGGCTCTGGGCTGATGGCTCAGAGCCTGGAGCCTGTTTCCGATTCTGTGTCTCCCTCTCTCTCTGCCCCTCCCCCGTTCATGCTCTGTCTCTGTCTGTCCCATAAATAAATAAAAACGTTGAAAAAAAAATTAAAAAAAAAAATAATAAAATAAAATAATCCCACATCTGAAAAAATAGGCATTTTATCAAGAAAGAAGAGAGAGAGAGAGAAGGGGAGGAATCACGGATAAAGCAATTCACAAAAATTCTCCAGAACTAAAAGACATGAGTTTTCAGAGTAGAAGTTTACTGAGTGCCCAGTACGTTGGCTAAAAACAAATGCATGGCAAGGACACCATCATGAAATTTCAAAATACCAAGAACAAACTTCCAGGAGAGAGTGGGGGGAAATGGGTCACATTTAAAGCATTGAGAGCAGTGTAACTTTAGACTTCTCAACCAAAATGTAGAAGCAAGTGGATGATGGAGTAGTACCTTCAAAACTCGGAAGGAAAATGATTTCCATCCTAGAATTCCATACCCAGCCAAGCAATCATCAAGAGAACAAAAAGAATAAACACATTTTCAGATGTGGAAAGGTACAACGTTTCAATTTCCCAACACCCTTTCTCAGGGAGCTACAGAAGGCTATGCTACCAAAAGGTGGGGGGAGGGGGGGATCAGACAAGGAGGACACATGACCCCGGAAACAAAACCTGGTACAAGAGAGAAACAAATAGCATTCCCAGAAAATGAAGGGAGATCCAGAATGACAGCTAGGTACCAACAGGTACGAGTCCAGATTCCAACAGGTCTGAAAGCTCCGGAGAGATTTCTTCCACAAGGTCAATGGATACAATTTCTGATGCATTAGAAGGTGTTGAGGGGACACTTGGACCCTGGCAAAGAGTATGGAGTTGAACTGATAACAAATGTTGAGAAAATTAGGTTGGCTTGGGGCGGGAGTAGGGAACGAGACAATGATTAACTCAAGGGAAAATTAAAAAGCTGTGCAGGAAAGCAAAGGACATCTTAGTTTACCGTGGAGCTCAGCTGTGAATGGCATTTACATAGTCACAATTATGTAAATAGTGAATATATTGATCTCACTGAAGTTACCATATAACCGCGTTGAGAGGGCGGGGGTGGGGGGGCGGGTTGGGGGGGGGGGATGGGAAGGGCATGCATATGTGCTGTGGCCAAGTGTGGGGAGGGAAAGAGAGAAGGATCCTCACATCCTATAGTGGGAAAGCAGATTATACCGGAAACTGAAAAAAAAATTAGAAGTGGAAATAGAAACGTGTTATTTAGAGCTATGGAATTAGGTCCCCTAAAAGTGGTCAAAGTGGTTGTCTTCGGGGAGGGGGAAATGGAAGGGGGGAGCCAAGATTTCTGTTTTTAGAAAATGTGACTCTTTGGGGCGCCTAGGTGGCTCAGTCGGTTAAACATCTGACTCTTAATCTCAGCTCTGGTCATGATCTCACAGTTCACGAGTTGGAGCCCTGCATTGGGCTTTGTGCTGATGGCACGGAGCCTGTTTGGGATTCTCTCTCTCCCCCTCTTTCTCTGCCCCTACCCTGCTTAGCCTCTCAAAATAAATAAATAAACTTAAATATTTTTAAGAAAAGAAAATGTGACTCTTCAATTTATGTGACTATATACTTCTGATATAATCAAAATCTAAAACTGAATAATGAGAAAGGACAGGAATAACATATATTAAAATGTTGTTTTAATAATGGTTGTCTCTGAATTGTGGATCTATTCTTTTGCTTATTTGTTATTTTTTAATAGTTTTGTTCTGCAAATGATAATACAGTGTGAAAAAAAATACGAGAGAAGAAAAGATACTTTTAAAAGGGAGAAAGAAAAAAAGCCATGCCCAGGGGCAGCCTGGAAACTAGTGTTTCTATCTGTCACCAGGTTGCAAAGTAGGGGCAGTTGGAAGGATACAAGGGTGAAGGGGTGAGGGGTGAGGGAGGAAGAACGGACAGAGCTTGGTGACTCACAGAATAGCGAGGCGAGGCAGTGTCAAAGACAGAAGTATCAAATAACCGTGGCCTTGACTTCTTGTTTTTAAATAAATATGACAAGCTGGCATATTGCTAATTTATGAAAGCTGACTGGCAGTTACTGAGCGTTTCCAGTCTCGGGCACAGTGTCAAAGGTCTTTGCTTACATTTTCTGCCTCTACGCTTACTCACCTGCTATTTACTTCACACGGCAGTCCAAGAAGTCCTTTTGAAGCATTTATCAGATCAAGTTACTCTCCTGCTCAAACCATTCCTTGGCTCCTCGTTTTACTGAGAACAAAAGCTAAAGTCCTCTTTAGCTGGCCTGCAGGGCCTGGTTTGGTCTACTTCCCGCCCCTGCAGGAGTCTCTGATCCCCCCTTGTACCTTTTCACAGCACCCAATTCACTAGGCTCCAGCTCCGCTCACCTATCTGCCCCTTGAACATGCCAGACTTGTCCCCACCCCAGGACCTTTGCACATACTGATCCTTCATCTACCTTCTTCCGGATATTTTTATCACTGCCTCCTAGTCATAATTCAGGTCCCATCACCAATGTCACTTCTTCAGAAGAGCCTTCAGCAACCACCCTGCCCACTTCCCCAACCGGTTATTATCTCCCTTCCAACATTTTACTCCCGGCCTTGTGGCGCATGTCGAATGCTGTTTCTTTCTTTTTTGAAAACGTTTTAAAAATTATTATTGAGATAGAATTCACGTAATAGAAGCTTCACCATTTAAAAGTATACAATTCAATGGCATTTAGTATATTTATCACTTTGCGCAACCACAAATGTTATCTGATTTCCAAACATTTCCACCACCCCCACAGGAAACCTTGTGACTGATTCTCTCTCCTCCATCCCGTGGCAAGCACTAATCCACTTTCTGTCGCTATGGATTTGCCTGTCTGAACATTTCATAGAGATGGAATCACGCATGTGACATTTTGTGTCTGTCTTCTTTCACTTAGCATAATATTCTGTTTCTTTTAAAAAACTTACCTCCTTATTTATCCCCATTAAACTCTCAGGAGCTTCAATATCTAGACTAGCGCCCAGCACAAGTCATTAAACACGGGTTACACATCTCTTGGATTAGAAATACTGGTTGTGGCAACACCCACCCAGTTTTCTTACCTCATTTGATGAAGACCAAAAGGGAAATTCCTCTCTCTTTCCTAATAGTGAAAAATTAGAAAGTCCCAATTATCCATTAATAGAACAATAAATGGAAATACTGAAAACGGTGACTCATATCATCATCAGGGATGATGTCGGAAGAAGCCTGCCCTCTGCCTTGACAATGTAATGTAGCAGTTAAGGTCACAGGCCTTGAAGCTATAGACACCCGTGTCTAAACCCCAGCTTGGCCACCTACACTTAACCTCTCTGTGTTTCAGCTTCCTCATCTTATCACGTGCTGCGCATCGTTCTAAGCACTTCATCAATATTGGCTCGTTTAACCCAAATGGGGTTAATCCGAGTGCTCACCACAGAGACTTATTATCAGAATAACATGAGTGTATATACAGGGAGCAACTACCAAATGCATTGTAATACTCAGTAAACTTCAGTGATTACTGTTGGACAAAGCATAGCACAAATTCACTTTAGCGTTAAATATGTATCAGCATATTGAAAAAAATCTGTGATATAATTTATAAAATGCTCTGCAATTGTGACCGCTTTTCACTCTCCATGTTTTCCTGTACTGTCTGGAAGTTTTAAAAATAATAACAGTTCAATGCTACTTTTGTAACCAGGAAAAGTTTTTTGGAATGGAAAAAATGGAATTAATTCCATTAGGGAGTGGAGGGCTTAATAAACAACTCTGCCCTCCGGGGCCGAAGTGGTCACCGAATTCTTTGTTTGTTCTCACCTTTGTGTGTTTGAGGACCGTTTTGGCCTGGGAAATTCTGGCTAGAACACGAAGTCACCCGTGTTTGCTCACGTCCTCTCCCTGTGAATCAGGATGCGGCTGTTAAAGGCTGGCCAGTTTGTCCTCCCCAACCGCCGTGCTCTGTGTTGCAGGTGAGGAGGTACTGACCCGCCCAAGCCCTGCTTCATTTGGCCTTTTATTTCATTCAAGTCATCCAACTGGGTTTGGGAAAATGAACATGGCCGAACCAATCAATAGTTTGCCATGCATTTTTTTTTTTTTAACGTTTATTTATTTTTTTGGGACAGAGAGAGACAGAGCATGAACGGGGGAGGGGCAGAGAGAGAGGGAGACACAGAATCGGAAACAGGCTCCAGGCTCTGAGCCATCAGCCCAGAGCCCGACGCGGGGCTCGAACCCACAGACCGCGAGATCGTGACCTGGCTGAAGTCGGACGCTTAACCGACTGCGCCACCCAGGCGCCTCATGAATCAAAGATTGAGGCAGGTCCATATCTATTACCCTGGAAAGATATCTGTGGTCACACAGCTCAGTTAAACAACCAGCCACGGAATATTTATTTAATAAATAGGTATTGAGTAGCCAGCCACTCCGTTCAAGGCACTGGGGACATAGCAATGGCAAACAGAGAAAAATCCCTGCCCCCATACAGCTGACATTCTACCAGAAGGGAGAGACAGTGCACAACTAAACGAGATCAGTTAATCTGGGTAATGAAAACCGCTGTGATGCCAGACAGTGTGATGGAGGCGGGACTGTTTAGCCGGGGCGGTCACAGAAGGTCTCCCTGAGGAGAAGGCATCTGAACTGAAAACGTAGAGTGGGATTCCATTTTTGTAAAAATATTTCTCGTGTGTGTGTGTGTGTGTGTGTGTGTGTGTGTCTGTTTATTAGAGCATCGAGAAAAAGTCTGCAGGGACGCTCATCAGACTGTTTGCACTTTTAACTCCCGTTACTTCTGGAGTTCTACTCCATGCGTTGGCCTGAACAAAGTTCTCAAGACACCAAACTGATTTGGGCAGGCATGCTTCTGGCCTCAGAGGACTATCTCCTTCTCTGATTCTCCACCCTAGCGGGGCTAGGCTGCACTATGAACTCATGGCTGCAAGTAACAGAACCTCAAACTACTTGAAAGGAGAATTGGCTCACTTAAGGAAAAGCCCGGTGGCAAAACTGATTCAGGCATGGCTGGATCTAGGAGCTCAACAGCGTCAACAGGCCTCTGCCTATCTTATCTCCTATCTCTGCTTCCCCTTTTGTTGGTTTTACTCTCGGGCAGCCTCTTACCAAGAGGTGACCAGGATAGTCCCTAGCAGCTCCCAGCTTCTGCTCTGGCTCAGCAATCCTAGAGACAAAAGAGACCACCCTCTTCCCTGGCAAGACCAGCAAACTTCTGGATCCATTTTGGATCACGTGTATTCCCTGAACCCCCACCCCCACCACATTCCTGGGGGATGCAGGAATCCAGGTGAGGATAATGCATCCACTCCCCGAGTCAGAAGGAGGAGTCTCCCTCACTTGAACCACATCTACTGAGGGGGGAAAAGGCCACCCAGATTGCTACTGGGAAGACTGGGAAGGCAACACAACACAACACACACACCAAAAAAAACACAACACAGCAAAAATACGGCATTACCAGCACAGATTGAGCATTAACAATTTGCCACACGATAGTGACGTGGCACAGGAGCTCTTACCATTTCCACTTTTCCAGAATAGAACTGAAGGTCGGCAACTCTTATAAGGCCACGCTAAGAGGCGGAGAAACCGTTTAATTGAAATCTGCCTGTTGCCAGAGCCCCCAATGATGACGATGTTGATAATTACAGTATAAGAACTACTGTTTATTGAGCATCTAGTGTGCTCTAAGCTTTGCAAGCACGATCTCATTTCATTCCCCCTGCCACACTTTGAGGCAGGTTTGATGGACAGTGTGGTTGACCCCTTGACATCCATTCCCGCCTGGCCACAGGCCTGGGCCCAGTTTGAGCCAATCGTAGGAAGTGCATCCCTGTACCCGAGACTGGTTCAAAAATGGGCATGTAACCCCAATCTGGCCAATGAAAAGTGAGAGATGTTTGCCAGGAGCGTTCTCCCTTGCTCTTCCAACAGAGGGTCTGGAAGTAAAACGATTTTGCTACTGGACATGAAAGACTGGGACCCTGATGGCTCATAGTCACCCTGTGATCACAAGGAGAACCAACCTGGGATGAAAGCAGCACTGGTCCGCAGAACAGAGAGATGGAAAGAGCCTGGGTCCTGGATGATAGCACTAGGCTATCTAACCAACTGTCTTTCATTGGCCTAAGCTGAATATCCTTAAGGGGGCTGGCAGGGGGCGGGATAACCTACTCTTGCTAGGACACTGTGAATTTATCAGCTTCTTCTTTCTAGCAAAAGACATTCCAATGGGCTCAGTATGGATTTTTTAAATCTTTATTTCAGGGGCGTTGGGTGGCTCAGTCAGTTAAGCGTCTGACCCTTGATTTCAGCTCAGGTCGTGATCTCACAGTTTATGGGATCGAGCCCCATGTTGGGCTCTGCCTGACAGCCCAGAGCCTGCTTGGGATTCTCTCTCTCCCTCTCTCTCTGTGCCCCTCCCCTGTTTGTGCTCTCTCTCTAAAAATAAATAAATAAAACTTAAAAAAAGAGTGTTCCGTGCATTAAAAAAAAATTAATGATGAAATAAAATTGTCATTTCACAGATGGGGACACTGAGGCTCAGAGAGATCAAGTGAGTTGCCCAAGGTAACACAGCGAGCTGGGCTCTGAGCCAGGATTTGTCTGATTCTGAACTTATCACACAGTAATTTCCAACACGGTAGTAGCTTTCCTTCTGCTGGATGCTTTTTAAGCACCATGACACTGAATCCTCACACTAGCCTGGAAGTAAGTCCTTTAATTATCCCCATTTTGCTGGTCAGAAACCTCTAAAGGGGAGGTAGACTGTTTAGCAGATAAGCTTTGGGATCTGAGGCTTTGCTTTCAGGTTTATGATTCAGAGCCAAGGGCAGACAATGGTCAGGTGGTCGGGGGGTGGGAGTGGGGAGGAAGGAAATCCTGGAGGTTGCAAAATGCTGGGATCTTTTTTCAATCTCACTGGAGTGTTGAGCCAGAGGAATTGGCAAAAAGAGCCTCAGAAGCTCATTTGTCCTCTCTCAGGATTGGCTCTTAGTTAATTTTAAATTAGAAATCAGAACGAATTGGGAATACAGGCACACAATAAGATAACAAAATTCAAAAACCTTACCCATAGTCCAGCTGTATAATTATTGGCCATTATGCTCAATCTTTTCATGCCTCTGTTTCCTCGAAAAAGGGTAGTCAGGAAAGCCTCTCTGAGGAGGTGGTATTTGAACTGAGGCCTGAAGGATGAGATGGAGTTGCCATGGGAACGTGTGCAAAGGCCCTGAGGTGGGAGTGAAGTTGGCCAGCTAAAGGGACAGGATGATGGCCAACGGGGTTCATGAGAAACACGGAGATGAGCGAGTTCAGGGAGGTAAACTAGAGTCAGGTCACAGAGG
The DNA here is from genome assembly GCF_014898765.1 of Herpailurus yagouaroundi. Lineage (NCBI taxonomy): Eukaryota > Metazoa > Chordata > Mammalia > Carnivora > Felidae > Herpailurus > Herpailurus yagouaroundi. The sequence continues at coordinate 1,023,291 of NW_024412463.1, read as the reverse complement.
AGAAAATGGATTGGGAGCCAGGGAGCTCTTCGCGTGTCCAGCACAAACATGATGGGCCAGTAATATAAGCAGAAGTGTTATTAATCACCATCAGACTTCTGGGAAGAAAGGTGGGTGAGAGACTGCCAGTCCAGTCTGGTATATTTTTACCAAGCACCTACCCTGTGCCAGGCAGGCTCTGCCTAGAGTCCTGGACTCCAGGAGCATTTGCTTTGAAGATCAGAAATTCAGGGGCAGCCAAGGCTAAAAAAAGAGGCATTTTTCCAAAGAGGACACCTAACTGGCCAACAAATGGATGGAAAGATCCTCAAGGTCTGTCCAAAGTAGGCAATGCTAGTTCAAATACTTTCTGATGTTTCACAGCCAGAGACAACACTTTGAAAAATCAGAAAATAAAGTGGTTAACAGTTCAGGTTCTGGAACCGGCCTCTCTGGGTTCGTATTGAGCTCTGTCATTCCTAGCTGAGTGATTTGGGGCTAGTCACTCCAACCCTCTGTGCCTCCATTTCTCCATCTATCTTACCTCAAAGTTTCGCGGGAGGGTTCCGTGAGTTCTTTCATGTTAAATGCCGAGAAAGTGCCTGGCACGTAATGAGTGCCATATATGCTGGTGGTATATTATTATTGGTGAGGAAGTGGGGAAATGGGAACTTTCCACACTCTCCAAAATGCAGGTACCCTGCGACCAGCCATCCTCCTTCCAGGTATCCACCCCAGAGGAGCTCCAGCCTATGTGAAAATGGGTGTGGTGGCTTCACCCGTAGTTGGCCCACAGTGGAACCGACTGGATGGACATCAGTGGGTAAATCAACAGCGACATACTCCCATAAAGGAATACCAGTGAGCAGTAAAAATGAATAATCTAGATCTAAATAGGTCTTTACACTGTCGAGTGAGAAATTTTCAGAACTAAAGCCTTAGTCTAGTACTATTTATGTAGTTGTTAAAGCCACAACACAATATTATATATCTATCTATATCCCTATCTCTATCTCTATCTCTATCGATATCGATATTGATAAATATAGCAATAGCAGGGGCCATCCTGAAAGGTTTAACGAGTGGCTTGACCCAGGCACCAACCAATCAGAATGAATGCTGACCGTGCGGACCCTGAGGGGCGGTCCCCGGTTCCCCTCACTCCCAGGGTGGATAAAGACGTGGCTTCTCCATCCCCACCAGGCCACCTCTCCTCTACTGTTCTGACCGTTCTGTTGCTTATCGGCTGTGTGACATCAGGCGAGTTGATTCATCTCCCAGGGCTTCTGCTGTTTCATGTGTACGACGAGAATACTAGTTGAAAAGGCTAACACGTACATAGTTTCCCATGTGCCACTTGGTGTAATCCTCGTGGTAACCCTTTGAGGCAAGTTCTGTTATTACCCCCACGGTGCATAGGTGAAAACTGAGGTGCAGAGAGAGGTCTGAGAAACTCACTCTTGTTCTGTAGAGCCTGGTCTTTAGGATCATTGCAAATAGACACTAAGTGGTACTTGTTAAGTGCTTAGAAAAAGGTCTATCACCGAATAAGTGTTCAATAGATATTAGTTGTTATTATGTCACTGCCCCGCTCATGTGTCTTTGGTAGGTCACCATTGTCCTCAGGAGACAGTTGAACTCAACACGGACTACAAGGTCAGGATCTGTTTTCTTCTCACCCTTCTATCTCCTTCCCCATTTACCCTTGTTCTCTGTCCTCCAGCCACCTGGCCTTCTCTCTATCCCTCCCCAAACCCTCACCTTCTCTGCCACTGGGCCTTTGCACGTGACATTTCCTCTTGCCTAAAACGCTGTACCCTCCTGCTCTTCTTTTACCTGGTTAGCCTCTAAGCACCTTCACAAGTCACATACAATGACACCTCTTTCAGGAGGCCCTGCTGGAATGGATTAAGTCCCCCTGGTCTATGCTCCCATAATTTTCAAAAATTTCCCTGAAGTAATGCTTTCCCCTTCTCGAATTACTTCATCAGTGTTGGTTTCTCCCCGTCAACCGTGAGCTCTTGGAAAGCAGAGAACTTTCCTGACTTCATCACTGTCGTGGACCTACGGCAGGCATTACAGACCTGCCTGCCTACTCTACCCCAATTCCTTTCTAAGGTTGCTTCCTACACAGTAAAGGCTAGAAAGTAACACAAAAACAAACAAACAAACAAACAAACAAACATAAAAATGAAAACTAAATAAACAAAACCAACAACAAAAAACCTTGCCCAGAAGTCCTTGCAATAGGAGTGACTTCTGTGGCCCAGGTTCCCCTGGTGAGCCTTAGAGGCAAAAACAAGCTGTGGGATGCCAAGTGGTGGCATTTTCAGGCAAGCACAGTGCCAGAAGTATCTGGTCTTTCTAGGGAATAGTGGGGGCGGGGGTGCTATCAGCCAATCCTCACCTCCCTAAGTCCTGAGCTGAGGTGGCAGGAGCAGTGGCAACATTTCTGTTGGACGAGTTCAGCAGTGAAGGTGTTTCTCCTGGATCGGGTGCTTCTGCCGGCACTGTTTGTGGTTGTTGAGCATCTAGGGTGCTACCTAAAACCTTTAACAAGTCCTTTTCTCCTAAAGCGGGTTCCAATTGACTCTACCGGCTTCCATTCAGAATGCCTTGCCCAAGCACTCAATAAATACTCATCGAATGAATGAATGAATGAATGGTGACCTCTTAGGAGTCTTCCTGTTCCTATTGCTTTTATGCCCAGAGGTAACGTCACAGGCCCTGGATGCACACTGTTCCTTCAAAGGTCAGGGACAGGAAGACTGCGTAGACTGTCTTATCACTGGCAGGACGGAACAGTGAGGTCTCACAGATTAAAGAGAGTCTGACGAGCAGGCTGGACTGTCTCCCCAGGGTGGGCGGGAGAGCTGGATGGAGCCTCAGAATGAATGCGCTCCGGGAAAGGCTGAAGTGTGGGAAGGAGGGAACAGGCAGGGTGGATCACCGAGCTGTCCCGGGGCCAGCCCAAGTGGGGTTTCTCTTCTTGGGGCCCTTCCTGCTTTGTACACCAGTGGGCCAGTGCACGTGCTGCTTGTCAGCTGAACAGCAGGTTGGAAAAATATAGTTACGACGCAAATATGTTCAAAGAATGCTTGAACCCTGTGTCCGCCAGAGCACTTTTGGCTGTGAGTGACAGAAAACCGATCTTGGGAAGCACTCTGGTTGGGTTCTCACAGAAGCCGATCCGAGTCAAGGATTTGTGTGTAATTTATTTAAGAGATGATCCCAAGGAGGATCCCTGGGGGGGGGGGGGACGCAGGAAATGAGAAAGGGAAGAGGAAGAAGGCAATGTGAAGGAAGTTACTGAGCAGGTAGTCACTCTGGGCGACGGAGGCTCAACCCCACTGTGGAACCCCAGGATTCGGAGTAGAAGAGTCCTCAGAATCTTCCACCTGAGGCTCCAGGGAGTAGGGGTATTTATCCACCAACTCCTGCCAGTCATTGGTTAAGGCTGCTCTCAGGGGAGGGTGAACCCTCCGACCTGTTTGTGCTAAATACATTCTAGACCTGTTTGTGCTAAATGCACGTGGGGACAAAGCCCTCAGACAGAGAGCACAGGGGTTGGGGACTGGCAACCATTAGGTCTTTGAGCCTCACAATGATGAATGCCAAGGGGGGATGTGGGCAGAGGACCAACATCGTCTGCCAGGGTGATGTAAACCAAAACAGAGCCATATGGGCTCCTGGAGAATAACATGTCCAAGGACACGCTGGCTAGATTCAGGTACAGCTAGCTAGATTCAGGGGTTCGTCAGTTATAGGAGCGGAGTCTCTCACTCACTTTGGAGCTGCAGGCCCTCGTCACACCCTTCTAGAACAGCAGAAAGAAAAACAAGGCAATGCCAGTGATTCCAGAACCCGAGGGCTGGCTCATTGGTCCACGTGGGATGCATGCCCATCCCCGAACCAATCCCTGTGGGCACAGGGATGCCGTGTTCATTGGCCAGCTTAGGGCACCTGGCCTCCCTGGAGCCGAGGATGGAGTTCATCCCATATGCCTCCCAGGGACAGGGAGTAGAGAAGGGGGTCCCAGGAAAATCAGGGTGCTGTTACCAGAGGACAGGGACTTGATTCTGAGTAGATAAAACCAAGAGGACAGATGTCGTCCAACACCCCCATCGCACCCTGTGCAGAGATGAGAACCACACTCCCTGCCCAAAGGTCACTCTTTCTGACAGCAGCAACCCTGCTTCTGTCTTAACCTATCTTTTCTCTAGAAGCCAGTGGCTTCTCAATAAACAGCATCTGTTTAACCATAACCCCTTTAGCGCCCTCCCAACCCAGCTGCTTCTCTCAATTCATGCCTTATGTGACTCTGATACCTATGTCCCTGCTTTTGTTAAATGCCTACACCCTCATTTCCTAGGCAGAGAAACTGAGAGGTTAAAAAAATGATGTAAGGGGCGCCTGGGTGGCGCAGTCAGTTAAGCGTCCGACTTCAGCCAGGTCAGGATCTCGCGGTCCGGGAGTTCCAGCCCCGCGTCGGGCTCTGGGCTGATGGCTCAGAGCCTGGAGCCTGTTTCTGATTCTGTGTCTCCCCCTCTCTCTGCCCCTCCCCCGTTCATGCTCTGTCTCTCTCTGTCCCAAAAATAAATAAACGTTGAAAAAAAAAATTTAGAAAAATGATGTAAGGCAGGGGGTGATGAACTTTTTCTGTGAAGAGTCAAATAGTAAATATTTCAGGCTTTGCAGACCACATAAAGCCTCTGTTGTGTATTCCTCTCCTTCTCCTCCTCCTTTCTTCAACCGTTTAAAAAAAAATTAACGTTTATTTATTTTTGAGACAATGCGAGAGACAGAGCATGAGCTCCAGACTCTGAGCTGTCAGCAAAGAGCCCAACACGGGGCTCGAACTCAAGAACTGCGAGATCATGACCTCAGCCGAAGTCGGATGCTCAACCAACTGAGCCACCCAGGCGCCCCTCTTCAACCCTTTAAATATATGACAACCATCCTTAGCTGCAAGGCCAACAGGCCACCGTTTGCCAATCCTAGGTGTAATGGAACGACATAGACTTGGTGGCCCAGAGGGTGGGCCCTGTCACTTTCCAGCCGGGTGATCTAGAGCATCTATTAACTCCCTCAACTATTTTTTAATGTTTACTTATTTTTTTTTTCAGCTCATGTCATTTTTTAAATTTTTTTTATTTATATATGAAATTTATTGTCAAATTGGTTTCCATACAACACCCAGTGCTCATCCCAAAAGGTGCCCTCCTCAATACCCATCACCCACCCTCTCCTCCCTCCCACCCCCCATCAACCCTCAGTTTGCTCTCAGTTCTCAACAGTCTCTTATGCTTTGGCTCTCTCCCACTCTAACCTCTTTTTTTTTTTTTTTCCTTCCCCTCCCCCATGGGTTCCTGTTAAGTTTCTCAGGATCCACATAAGAGTGAAACCATATGGTATCTGTCTTTCTCTGTATGGCTTATTTCACTTAGCATCACACTCTCCAGTTCCATCCACGTTGCTACAAAAGGCCATATTTCATTTTTTCTCATTGCCACGTAGTATTCCATAGTGTATATAAACCACAATTTCTTTATCCATTCATCAGTTGATGGACATTTAGGCTCTTTCCATAATTTGGCTATTGTTGAGAGTGCTGCTATGAACATTGGGGTACAAGTGCCCCTATGCATCAGTACTCCTGTGTCCCTTGGATAAATTCCTAGCAGTGCTATTGCTGGGTCATAGGGCAGGTCTATTTTTAATTTTCTGAGGAACCTCCACACTGCTTTCCAGAGCGGCTGCACCAATTTGCATTCCCACCAACAGTGCAAGAGGGTTCCCGTTTCTCCACATCCTCTCCAGCATCTATAGTCTCCTGATTTGTTCATTTTGGCCACTCTGACTGGCGTGAGGTGATACCTGAGTGTGGTTTTGATTTGTATTTCCCTGATAAGGAGCGACGCTGAACATCTTTTCACGTGCCTGTTGGCCATCCGGATGTCTTCTTTAGAGAAGTGTCTATTCATGTTTTCTGCCCATTTCTTCACTGGGTTATTTGCTTTTCGGGTGTGGAGTTTGGTGAGCTCTTTATAGATTTTGGATACTAGCCCTTTGTCCGATATGTCATTTGCAAATATCTTTTCCCATTCCGTTGGTTGCCTTTTAGTTTTGTTGGTTGTTTCCTTTGCTGTGCAGAAGCTTTTTATCTTCATAAGGTCCCAGTAATTCACTTTTGCTTTTAATTCCCTTGCCTTTGGGGATGTGTCGAGTAAGAGATTGCTACGGCTGAGGTCAGAGAGGTCTTTTCCTGCTTTCTCCTCTAGGGTTTTGATGGTTTCCTGTCTCACATTCAGGTCCTTTATCCATTTTGAGTTTATTTTTGTGAATGGTGTGAGAAAGTGGTCTAGTTTCAACCTTCTGCATGTTGCTGTCCAGTTCTCCCAGCACCATTTGTTAAAGAGACTGTCTTTTTTCCATTGGATGTTCTTTCTTGCTTTGTCAAAGATGAGTTGGCCATACGTTTGCGGGTCTAGTTCTGGGGTTTCTATTCTATTCCATTGGTCTATGTGTCTGTTTTTGTGCCAATTGTTTACTTATTTTGAAAGACAGAGACAAAGTGTGAGCAAGGGAAGGTCAGAGAGAGGGAGACACAGAATCTGAAGCAGGCTCCAGGCTCTGAGCTGTCAGCACAGAGCCCACGTGGGGCTCAGACCCACAAACCACGAGATCATGACCTGAGCCACCCAGGCGCCCCTTAATTTCTTTTTTTAATCTTTCTTGGAACTGTGTGGGTGTCAGTGCTCCAGGGCCAGGAAGGCACGGCTCCACGGGGCGGGACCCCGGGCTTCCTTCACCGTGCCGTTCTTTCATCCCTAAAGAGGCATCCTCATCTACAAGGTCCGGGATGGCTCCCCAATACTATGGCTGTCATCTCAGCCAGAGGGAAGGGGTACAGTGGAAGGAAGAGCATCGACCATTCTTTGGGAAAGGTAGGACCCGGAAGCTGGTCTTGCGGCTGTGTGGGAGAAGAGCTTCCCATTGGCTGTAATTTGATCACGTGGCCCCACCTCACTGCAAAGAAGGCTGGGATATGTGGTGAAGCCGTGGGAAGCCATGTGTCCAGCTAAAAACCCTTTGTTCTGTTGATAGTGGCGAGAAGGCAGGAACGTACTGAGGATCATTTGTAATCTTGACCCAAAGCATCTGACTCAGAGAAACCCTACAAAAGATAACTGTTATTGTTACTGTCCCTTCTTTGAAAAACTCAGTAGGTGTATTTGAAAGATGCTCATCCATGCTGGGCTCCGATACCACCCTGCATTGGACTTTGGAGTCAATATAGTCAAGTTTAAATCTTTATTGTTCTGCCTTTCTAGACTGTATGGCCTTGGAGAAGTTACTTACCTCTCTGAATCCTGGCTTCATCGTCATCTGTCAAGCAAGGATAAAGGTATATTACTCATTCAGGGGCTGGGAAAATCAAATTAAGCTCAAGAACAATGTTCAGCCCAGGTAGAGTGTTCAATAAACGGTCATCTTATCAATAAGAAACATGCATGGTGGGTAAGAAAATGACCTCAGAGATCAGACAGACCCGAGTTCAAATGTAGACTCTTCACTTCGTAGCTGAACAGATTGTTTAAGCTCTCTGTGCCTTAGTCCTCTCATCTGTGAAATGGAAACAATGATGATTGCAGCCACGTAATGGCTTTGAGGCTCCAAGGAATGGCTTGGTGCACTGAAACCAGCCAAGCAAAGTTATTAGGTTCCCACCCCCACTTTGAGCTTGTGGAGGAAGAGGTGAGGTCAAAAGTTTGTTGCTGCAAACATACTGTGGTGCAAAGAAGTAATATACAAAAGAATTATGTGCTGTATGATGCCATTATGGGAAGTTCAAAAGCAGGCAAAAATAATCATTGGTGTTGGAAATCAGGGTCATGGTTTCTGGTGAGGGTGGTGGCAGGGACTGGAAAGGGGCTTCTAAGGGACCAGGAATGTCCTGTTCCTTTGTCTAGGGGCTGTTACCCTAGTGTGTTGCCTTTGTGCAAATGTCACTTAGGTGTGCGTTTTTCTGTGTGTATGTTACATTTCAATAAAGAGTTTCCTCCAGAAAGTATCTGTGGTGTATCAGAAGCCGTTAGTGGGCAACCCTCCTTACCAGCCGCTGCAGTTTCTGTTTCATCCTGAGGTACAGGCGTCAGCTTCCCCGAATACCCAACTTGGCTCCCACCCCTGGAGCCTCTGGCCACAAAATTCCCCTTCCCCCTGTGATGTGGCCTGATTACCACATCCGGGTCCAGTCTGGTGCCAGCCAGCCTGACTGCCCGCATTATCAGCCCCTGCACTGTGGGACAGACTTGTTTAGACAGGGAAATTTCAATAAGTCACTGTGAACAGCAGTGAGATCACTGATCTCACGAGTGGGATTAGTGCTGTCCATTCTTTATTTCATTAATTCAAACCCTTTTTGGGTATCCAATAAGCATGTGGCTGTAGGCACGTTTGTGTTTGGTACAAAGGTGCTTCATTCATTTATTCATCCATGCAATAAATATCAACTGAACCAATAAATATCAACTTACCAGGCACTGTGCTAGGTACTGGGGGCGTCTCTGTGTTGAAGCAGAGGTGGTCCCTGCTCTCTCAGAGCTGATTTGTTAATGAAGGTTTAGATGGTGACCAGAGCTATGGAGAAAAATTAAGCAGAGATGGGGATATGGAAGGCAAGACATAGTCGGGTTGCGGTGGGATTGCAACTTTTGTTCAGGAACGCCTCCTTGAGGAGGTGATGTTTAAGCAAAGACTTGAAGGAGAGAGTATGGGCCATGTGAGGATGTGAAGAAAGAACTTTCTAGCAAGAGAAGAGAGCAGGGAGCTGAAGTCAGAGAAGTTGCAGGGTGCAGATCCCCCGGGTCTTTGTGGGCCAAGGGGAGGATTTCAGCTTTTCCTCTGAGTGAGATGGCAGCTATTAGAGGGATTTCAGCATGGAAGGGATGTGGTCTGATTCTATCTTAACTTCAGCTACTGGTTTGAGAATAAGTTTTTAAGAAAAAAGCAAGGAGACCAATAAGGAGGCTGCTGGAACAATCCCGATGAGAAATGAGAGTGGTTTGGCTCGAAATGGTGTCAGCAGAGAAGTGTTGATACTGGATGTGTTTTGAAGGTGGTACCAAAAAGACTGAGGTTGACGTGGATGTGGAGGTCTTGGCTGAAGACATACATCCAGGATGTCAGTGTTGAGGTGCTATTTCGAGCCAGGAAACAGCAGGAGAAGATGCCTGAGGACTGAGGTGTGGGGCACATCCAACATGATCAAGGTCAGAGACATGAGGAAAAGCAGCAAAGTAGCATGAGCAACCATCGCTAAAAGTATACTTACCCATCGTTGTTAAAATAAAAGCTAACCTCGGAAACGACTGTACCACGATGGGATAGACTCCAAGATAAATCTTTACAAGAAAACAAAACAAACAAAACTAAAGTGGAGGAATGTGTAGATTTATGTGAACAAAAATATACATAATATTTTAAAACCATCCCAGACTGATTCAGGCAAAAATGATCAATGAATGCTTCATCTGAGAGCTCAGAGAAATTTATGAGGAACAAAATATTTCATTGGTGTCCCCTAATCAGATTATGTATCAGTTTTAAGGAGAACTATGCCTTCAAAATCAACGTCAAAACCAACATCATCAAGGAGAGGAGAGGGGCATCATGTCGCTCCACATGTGACTCCCTGAGAAAAATACAAACCACTTAAACCACATTTCAGCCGGGGATGCATAACCTGAATCAAAATGGAACAGACTGTATTTTCCAAAGATGGTCACACCAATATTTATTGCACCCCAAATGCTTTGCTTATAAAGTGACATTGGCATACCTCCTCCAGAAGTGGAGTCCACGTTCCCTGCCCTTGAACCTATGCAGAACACAGTAGTTTCTTCGACTAATAGAAAACAGTCAAAGAGCCAGTGCATGACCTCCAAGACTAGGTCATAAAAGGCAATATGGCTTCCTCCATTCTGTCTCTCTTACTTGGATGCTCGTCTTTTCATCCCAGCCACCGTATTGTGAGGAAGCTCAGGACACACGGAGATGCCCTGTGTGGATGTCCAGACCAACAGCCTAGCTAAACCCCAGCTAGCAGCCAGCATCAACAGACAGGTGAATGAATAAGTCTCATATTATTACAGACTTCACCACCATGCTCTTTCTGAATACAGGATTCTGAATTCCTGTCCTGTAGGAATTTGGGATAATTTGTTACAAAGCAATGTTAAGCAGACTAATCCTCAATGAGGAACATTCTATGCAATACTGGGCTGGTAATCTTCAAAAATGTTAATGTCACAGAAGACAAAGAAAGGCTGAGGAATCATTCCAGATTAGAGAAAACTAAAGAGACATAATAACTAAGTGCAAAACATGGTCTTGAGCTGGATCCTGTCCTAGAGGGAAATAATAATGATGTTAAAGGACATTACTGCAATAGATGACAAAAATGGGAATATGGATCGTAGATTAAAGTGTTGTATCAAAGTAAGTTTCCTGAATTTGGTAACCGTGTTTACTTAGTTACAGAAAATAATATCCTGTTTTAGGAAGTATGTGCTGAAATTTTAAGGGGTAAATGGTGCATAATGTATGTAATCTATTCTCAAATGGTTCAGGAAAATAAATATTAATAATGAATACATATATTCACATGAAGAAAGAGAGGATGATAAAACAAACATGGCAAAATATTTTAAAAATTGGTGAATCGGGGGGAGGGTGCCTGGGTCGCTCAGTCAGTTAAGCAGCCGAGCTCAGGTCATGATCTCACAGTTTGTGAGTTTGAGCCCCACGTCGGGCTCTGGGCTGACAGCTCAGAGCCTGAAGCCTTCTTGGGATTCTGTGTCTCCCTCTCTCTCTGCCCCTCCCCTGCTTGTGCTCTGTTGCTCTCTCTCTCTTTCTCAAAAATACATAAACATTAAAAAAATTTTTTTTAATTAGTGAATCTGGGTAAAGTGTATACTGGAAGTCTTAAAATTATTCTTGTAACATTTCTGTAAATTTGAAACTATTTTTTGCAACCCATAATAGTGGTTGTGTCGGGGGAGGGGAAATGGGTGGGGAAAGGAACAAGGAAGAAGAGAACCCACTTTTCAACCTTTTGTACTTTTTAGAGATATCACCTAGCCAAATAAACCAGTAAAAAGTGAAACATAACACGGGGCGCCTGGGTGGCACAGTCGGTTAAGCGTCTGGCTTCAGCCAGGTCACGATCTCGCGATCTCGCGGGATCTCGCGATCTCGCGGTCCGGGAGTTCAAGCCCCGCGTCAGGCTCTGGGCTGATGGCTCGGAGCCTGGAGCCTGTTTCCGATTCTGTGTCTCCCTCTCTCTCTGCCCCTCCCCCGTTCATGCTCTGTCTCTCTCTGTCCCAAAAATAAATAAAAACGTTGAAAAAAAAATTAAAAAAAAAAGTGAAACATAACAGAAGTTCCTTTATTAGACACTTGTTTTAGGGAGTGTGTGAAGTCAATTACGTGCTTGAGATGATTCCCATTTCTTCCTTTTAATGAGGCCCATTGCTTGGAGGAGGAACCTGAGGCTCAGAGAAGGCAGGTGATTCACCAGAATCAGAAGTTATATAACCCAGGTCAGTCTCATTTCAAAGACCTTGAAGTCAGTCGGGCAGGACCTTTGCCTTTAAGGAGAGGAGATTTCGCAAAAACTTTTTCATTGTTTAAATGAAAGAATAAAGGAAGGAAATAAAAAAGCATATGGCTCTTAGCCCTGTGGGTGTGCATTGTCCATTGTGAAAATCCAGGGTGTAGCTATTTGACCAATTAGTCATTCAACAGACATTTATTGAAAATCATTATTGGGCCCAAAGGCAGGTTTACCACGATTTACCGGTACTGGGAGGTGTTAAGAGTTCTAGAATGTTCTGGGGTCACTGAAGGGCAGCTAGGGTACAGTCAGGAAGCATTTCTCTTAAAATTGCCTAAAGAGATCTCAGAAGAAAGGGTCCTGACTCTCCAAGTGTCCAATAACTCGAGATGAGCTATTTTTTCTTTGTCAATAAATACTTTCTTATTTCATATTTACAGCTTTGTATTCCTTTTCTAAAACTGCATGAACTTCAGAGCCCATCACCACCAAGAGTCAGAGAGGGAGCTTCCAGGGATGGGGTTGAGCAATTACAGAACAATGACAGATACTCTGCTGGGGGAGGTCAAGGCGCCGTGGACACTCTTGAGCCAGTCACCCGTGAAGTTTCAGGGTTGTCTCTTCCTCTGTCTTCACGGTTGCCTTCAAACTCCTACTCGATCGATATTTTTAGTATCTGCTTTCCTGCTGTCCCCCAAAGTGACATGGGTAACTGGAGATGGTTTAGCAGTGCGTGTGTGATAGTAACAGGTAATGTAATGACTGCTCATCGTGTGGGAGGCACCCCTGTAAGCACGTCCCTGAATTCATCTCATTTATACCTCAGAACGGGCCTGTGAGGGACACAGGACTGTTAGCTCCATTTTATAGGTAGTGAGGCATTGAAAGGTTTAGTACTTTGCCAAGGTCACAGAGCTCGCAAGTGGAGGAAGCAGGAGTCAAACCTGGGTTGTGGGTCCTTGATCCCGCAGTACTGTGAGCATCTGTGGCTTGCACCTGCCCAGAACCCCAACCATCTTTTGAGGACCCTCTTGCCCCCACTTCTGACCATGTGGTCTGAGTGGGGCTGACCATACTTTTGACTCTAGGATGGGTAGTGTCACCTAGCCCCAGGCCCTCGGAGCAACAGATTGTCCTGGTCATAGCGAGTAGTTCAAAGGTGATCCCTGCCAGGCCAATGAGAACCCTCCCCCAAACCTTTACTGAAGCTGTGCAGTACTTCCCAGGGTGGCGGGGATGTTTAAGAGTGAGGCAGCCTGGGGTGACCAAGGCCTTCTCTTTGAAAGGAAAGGCAACTGAGGCAGATCTGAGCGTGACAAGGCCCATGGACCTTTCTGGAGCTCCTGGATGTAGCCAAACCTGAAATGTCTGTGAGCTTTTCCGTTCTACCTCTTTCCCCCTTTGTTGGTCAAGTACATAGTAGCAGATACTCAAACAGGGGCCGTGGTCATAACCATAGCCCTTCCTGTCACACTTGTTTCTTTAACAGCTTTATTGAGGTATCATTCGCGTACAACCCAGTTCACCCATGGCAAGTGTACTCTTCAGTGGTTTTTTATATATTCAGAGCTGCACAGCCATCACCCCACAAAGAGCATTTTCATCACCCTAAAGAGAAACCTCGCACCATTATCAGTTGATGTGGGAAACAAAGGCATGAAGGAAATGGCAGATAAAATTAAATTTCCAGCCCATTGACAAATACTAGAGGCGGGCAGAGTAAACCGGAATGATTTGCCAGAGGGAAACACAACCTGAGCTTGACAATGGCTAGGCTTCCTGTAGCCTTGAGTCTTCTTCAGTACATGAAAATCTCTTTGGAAACTTCCCCTGGACTTTACCTCCCCCAACTCCCAAGCATATAACCAGTCTCTCTGCAGGGTCTGGGGCAGCTCTTTCTGCCCACGGATCCTGTCCCCGTGCTTTAATAAAATCACTTTTTGGGGGCGCCTGGGTGGCGCAGTCGGTTAAGCGTCCGACTTCAGCCAGGTCACGATCTCGCGGTCCGTGAGTTCGAGCCCTGCGTCGGGCTCTGGGCTGATGGCTCAGAGCCTGGAGCCTGGAGCCTGTTTCCGAGTCTGTGTCTCCCTCTCTCTGTGCCCCTCGCCCGTTCATGCTCTGTCTCTCTCTGTCCCAAAAATAAATAAATGTTGAAAAAAAAAATCACTTTTTGCACCAAAGACGTCTTCGAGAATTCTTTCTTGGCCGTTGGCTCTGGATCCCACGGACACTCACCATCACCCCAAAACATCATCATCAGTAACTCCCCATTTCCCTTCAACCCCCCAGCCCAGCCCAGCCCAGCCCCAGGCAATCACTAATTTACTTTCCATCTCTCGAGAATTGCCCATTCTAGACATTTCATATAAATGGAATCATAGAATACGTGCTTCTTTGGGTCTTTCCTTCACTTAGCATGTTTTTAGGATCCATCCATGTTATAACATGTATCTCCTATGAATAGACCACTTTATTTATTCATTCATTCATTTATTTATTTATATTACTTTTTTGGATTTTTAAAAATTTATTTTTTAATTTACATCCACGTTAGTTAACATCTAGTACAATAATGATTTCAGGAGTAGATTCCAGTGATTCATCCCCTATGTATAACACCCAGTGCTCATCCCAACAAGTGTCTTCCTTATGATACTTACCCATCTAGCCCATCCCCCCACCCAACACCCAGCCAGCGACCCTCAGTTTGTTCTCTGTATTTAGGAGTCTCTTATGTTTTGTCCCCCTCCCTGTTTTTACATTCTTTTTGCTTCCCTTCCCTTACGTTCATCTGTTTTGTGTCTTCAATTCCACATGAGTGAAGTCATATGATATTTGTCTTTCTCTGACTAATTTTGCTTAGCATAACACCCTCTAGTTCTATCCACGTAGTTGCAAATGGCAAGATTTAATTCTTTTTGATCACCAAGAAATACTCCATTATACACACACACACACACACACACACACACACATATATACACACCACATCTTCTTTATCCATTCATCCATCGATGGACATTTGGGCTCCACACTTTGGCTCTTTGGACATTTCCATACTGTGGTGACTGTTGATAGTGCTGCCATAAATGTTGGGGTGCATGTGCCCCTTCAAAACTCTTGGATAAATACCTAGTAGTGCAATTGCTGGGTCATAGGGTAGTTCTATTTTTAGTTTTTTGAGGAACCTCCTTCCTGTTTTCCAGAGGGGCTGTAGACCACATTTTTTGAAATTCATTCATCAGCTGTTGAACATTTAGGGTTGTTTCTACTTTTGGCTACGATAACACCGCTCTAAAGCTACACGCGCATGTTTTTGCGTGGACATACATTTTCCGTTCTTGGGTTTGCACCTGGGAGTGGGGTTGCTGGGTGCTATGGTCAATAATGCTATGTTTCACCTTTGCAGGAAACGCCAAACTGTTTTCCAGAGGCTGCACCATTTTTCATTCCTCACAGCAGCATATGTTGCTGTATGACTCTGGCAAGTTGTTTCAATTCTCTGGGCTTCGGTTTTCCCATTTCTAAATTGGGGATGCACCGCAGCGAGGATGAAAGAGAGCTCATGCATGTGAGATTTGGGGCAAGTCTCCTCAATCCTGCTCTCATCTGGGAAGTGGAGACAGCCAAAGCGTTTCCCTTATAATGTTCTTCTGAGGAGGAAAGAAGCCTGAGCTGTTAGGGACAGCTCAATGAAAGGTGGTTGCAGGGGCACCTGGGTGGTTCAGTCTGTTGTGCAATTGACTCTTGATTTCGGCTCAGGTCATGATCTCACGGTTCATGGGGTCAAGCTCTGTGTTAGGTTCCATGCTGACAGCCTGGAGCCTCCTTGGGGTTCTCTCTCTCCCTCTCTCTATGCTCCTCCCCTGCTTGTGCTCTCTCTCTCTCTCTCAAAATAAATAAATAAACTTAAAAAAAAAAAGGCGGTTGTAGACCTGCTTATAATGTGATTCTCCTCTTTCCAACTGAACAAAAAATTTGCGTGAACATCTGTGTGCTATGCATCCGGTTTGTGTCGTATGTATTAATCCTCCCTTGATTTTCAAGTTGGAGTTCCTTTGCCTTACGAAACTCTGGAAGAGTTGTTGTCTAATCTGTGACAATCAGCTGACATTCAGGAACCCACAGAGTGGATCAATGGGGCGATGTGGTCTCCTGATGGATGACACATTTTCAAGATATAGAAGCTGTGCCAAACTTGAAGCCGGGGAGTGTGAATATCCCATGACTGAGTCACGGTCCTGGGACTGGGATGGGGGTGGAGAGGTGGAGGGGAGGGGCCCGGCTAAAATTGCAATCCCCCCCCCCCCCAGGCATCCCGTCTTTCTCTCTGACCTCATCACTTCCTCTCCCTCTCCCTCTCCCTCCTCCCACACTAAATCACTCACGATTTCTGGAATAAGCAATGTTCTCCGCAACTTCGTACATGCTGTTCCCTCTACCAGATGCGCCCTTTCTGCTTCTTTTCTCCCTGTCAGCTTAGAAGTCAACTTCTCCTGGAAACTTTCAGTGGTGGGGATCTTTTACCTTGACCTCGCAATGTTGATTTCCTCGGGATCAGAAAACAGCATCTCAATTTCCCATCGGGGAACCACTCCCTCCCCTACACTTATCTATAGGGTTGTGGTATGAGCTCCCCCACCCCCAGCTCTTTGGGTGAGCCTGGCCAATCAGCATATTCCATCCCCCTGGCCCTGGTGATTGGCTCCTGGATGGGCATGTATGCCTGCAACAAAGAACACTTGAGTTGGCTTTGGAATTGCTGCTGGCCATCTTTGCCAACAAGTGCAGAAAGCCTGTCTGAAAGTAGATCCAAAACAGAGGAAACCAGAGCTGAAAGATGGAGAGAGAGAACGAGAGAGATGAAGGAAACAGAGATGTAGATTTTGACATCATTTGAGCCCCTAGATCTAGTCATGTGTGAAGGCAATTGTATGTCACGATTTCTCATAAACCAGTGAATTGCCCTCCCTTTCTTTATTTTTTTTTCCACTTTTTATTTTTTCACTAGTTAGTGGGTATTCTGTCACCTGACGAATACTCTCTGGACCCGAGCACACCCTGGGCTGGAGTGGGTACCCTTTTGGACTTTCACAAGACACCCTTTTTCTCCACTTTCTTTGCACTTATTAGATTGTACTATAACGATCGCTTTGTTTGGCTCTATCTCCCGCTAGACTCACAGAGCAGCTGTACCTTGTTTACTGCTGTATCTCTAGCACCTAGATGGGCCTGGCACATAATAGCATCTCAATAAATTCTATTTTCATTGTTTTTTAAAAAAATTACAAACGAATTCATGATAGCGTACATGCAAACACACACAAAACAATTCAAAACTTTTCTGTGGATCTGCATGGATATGCACAAAAGAAGTCTGGAAAGAGACTACCTGTGAGTCACGGTGTGTGTTACCTTGTCTCACGCTGGTTACAAGGAGAATGTGCTTATGTATCACTTGTTATTAAAAATTAACTAAAAACAAAGCTGAACAAAGGAGTGTGTGCTTTTTGTAATACCAAACGCATACAATTCAAAAGGGTATAAGGAGTTACCTTGCCCCTCTCAATAATATGTGTTGAATAAAGAATAAAGGCATAACTATGGCTGATGCGCAAATTATTGAATAAGAAAACAGTTCTTTTCTAGGCTTCGGTTCAAGGTGACCCTCCCCTTGCCCCCACCCCAGTGAGCCAGCTGGTTTCCCTGAAAGTCTGGGCCTTGAGCCAACGTTTTATTTCTTTCTGGGATGGGCCCCTGTCTGGAAGTCCTTTTGGAGCCTTGGAGAATGACTCACAGGGCTTCACGTGGACAAGGAGTTCCCTAGTGACCAAAGGGTCACCTTCTGTTCCTTAAGTAGGTGGATTCTGGGCAGAGTTTCTGGGGGGGTGGGCTGTCAGGGGAGGGGGGCTCCTGTGTGTCCCTGAGGCCAGTGGCTGGTTGCCGTTCCCCAGGAAACAGCCTCCAGCAGATACTCAGTCCTCATTTGGAACAGTGTAGAGAGTCTGCTGGCCCAGACTGGAGCTCGAGGTCCAGTCTTGCCAATTAACTCGCTGTGGGGCCTTTCCCATCTATAAAATGAGGGAGGTATAAAATGAGGGAGACACTGATGGGTACCTATCTAATAACCATCCTGCCCCTTCTTTCTTGCCTACAGAACCTCAATTTGGAGGTGGGGAACACTGAATGGCCATGTGTTTAAGAGGAAGGCTGGGCCTGTCTCCAGCTAGACTTTTCTGTGTCTGAGTGCACATATACATGTAAATCCTATAGAGCCTAAGTGAATCACGATAATGCCATAACATCTACTTGCCCGTGGTGGGTTTAGGCAGGTAATGACATTTTTCTCACTTTGTATGTGGCTTTGGGCTCGATCTCACTTAAAGTTTTGTGCCTCAGTTTCTTCTTTAAAATGAGAATGGTTCTTACATTCCAGTGTTTGCTGTGGGCCTTAAAAATAACCCAGCTAAGGGGTGCCTGGGTGGCTCAGTCGGTATTGGGTGTCCAACTTCGGCTCAGGTCAGGTCATGACCTCGCGGTTCACGAGTTCGAGCCCTGCCTCAGGCTCTGTGCTGACAGCTCAGAGCCTGGAGCCTGCTTCGGAGTCTGTGTCTCCCTCTCTCTCTGTCCCTCCCCCACTCTCTCTCTCTCTCTCTCAGAAATAAACATTAAAAAAAATAATAACCCAGCTAAAAGGCCCAACATACAGCAGAAGTTAGAGTAACAGTGCTTGGACACACCGTTGGCTTCATTCTCTGTTTGGGGACACCTTTGACTTTTTCATAGGCACTCAATGAGCGACAGTTATTAACTCAGTTTGCTAATCCAGCTAATCCCATTTGGAATATGTATGAGTGATTACATTAGAAGCAGGTTTTGTTTGATAAGCAAGGTAATGTCAACACATTGGGGGTGCATATGAGGAGAAAAACTGTAAGGACGAGGACAGGAGCCGTGACATATTGAGAACTGCTGTTTTCTGGGGGTTGCTGATGTCTGGCTTGTATAGCTGGGAAATACAGAACTGCCCGCTGCATCCCTAAAAGTTCAGAGGCATTGGGTCTGGGTGGGTCTGGGACTTCGGTTAACGAGGCTTTTATCAGTTGGAGAACTTGGTAATCACTGGTTTGGGACATTAACGCTAATCCTTGACTTTGCCCTTTACCGCTTAGGCAAGTCTTCCTGTCTATCCCTTCCTATCCATACCCTGGTTTCTTCATCCGTAAAGTGATGGTTTACCATCACTGAACCTTAGCGTTTGCAGGACAGATGGACAAGGGGTCTCAACTGGGGGTGAATTGGTACCCCAAACGACACGCAGTAATGTCTAGAAACATTGTTGGTTGTCATAATGGGGGGAGGGTGCTCCTGGCATCTGGTGGGTACAGGCCAAGGATGCTGCCGGACATCCTTCAGGGCACAGGATGGCCCCCTACAACAGAGACTTATCCAGCCCTAAGTGTCAATAGTGCCACGGTCAAAAAACTCAGGTTAAATGTATTAATGGGCCATGAAGTTGGAGGCCAGGGAGACCATTCTATTGCCTTAGCATAAACACAGTTGCCCACAACCTAGAGACCTTCTCCGGCTCAGGAAAATAGAGCTAAGTGGGTGTGTGGAGTAGCTCAGAGAACCAAAGAGGGCTCCATTGTTCTGTGTGTGCTGCGCGCGTGTTGGGGTGGGGAGGAGGCGGCTGGTGGCCCTGGTACCAGAATCTGTGTGTGACCCACTGGGAGAAGCCAAGTGGCGGGCAGTGGTCGCCAGAGCCTTCACTGCAAGCTGCGTTTGTGTGACGGGCTTGAGGTTGTTACGTAGATGGTATCTACAGCTCGATGAAAATGACCGTATTTTCTCAGTTGCTTGTGGCTATCCTTCATAGAATAGTCAGGAAACATCCGTGGTTTCTATCAGTGGTCCTCAACCGGCGGTGACTTTGTTTCCTAGGGGACATCTGGCAGTGTCAGGGACATTTGCGATCGTCACGATAGTGGGGGCATCTAGTAGGTGGAGGCCAAACGATGCTGCTCCACATCCCCCAGGGCACAGGACAGGATACCCCCCAATGTCATTTGTCCCCAAATGTCGATAGTGCAGATGTCGAGAAACTCCAGTTTCTCCAGGATCCTGTTGTTATTGGGGTAAAAGCCACCTCCAGGGGCACCTGAGTACTTCAGTCGGTTGGGCTTCTGACTCTTGATTTCGGCTCAGGTCAAAATCTCATTGTTTGTGAGTTCAAGCCCCGCATTGGGCTCTGTGCTGGCAGCACAGAACCTGCTTGGGATTCTGTCTCCTGTCTCCCTCTCTGCCCCTCCCCTGCTTGCTCTCTCCCTCTCTCTCTCCAAAATAACTAACTAAATAAACACTAAAAGCCACCTCCAGCTGTCTGGGGTGGTGGGGGACAGGCTTGGGGAATGGAAGGGATAACTTGTGTTTGGACAAGTTGAGCAGTCCCTGAGATCATTTGGGAGCTAGAGGGAAGAGGACCCTAGAGGTATTTTGCAGAGTGTTTCTTGAGACCACATTACACGCCATGCCCTCTGCCCCCTGCTGAGCACAGGGGCACGTGGGAGGATTTTATCTCAGCTCTGGAGAAATGTCTAGTTAGCTGAATGACAGACACTAAGGATTTTGAGGGGTACACAGGGAAACACCTGGGCCAGGAGTTTGAGTCCTGACTTGGTTTCTGTGAGAAACACCAGCACGTGCCTTCTCTACTCTGATGCTTCATTTTTAGCTCTGCAAGCCCTGGACTCCCAGGGCTGAGATGATCGAAAAACAAGATGGTAGGACGTGGGGATTTGGGGAGCTGGACAGAGGTTCTGGCATCACTGGGGTTCCCAGGAGGCAGGGCACAGCTGGGGGCCGAGGAGGTCCAACAACAACGAGGACAGAGCATAGGCAGAAGCCCTGGCCGTCTTTTAGCCAAAGAGGAGTTGATACAGGGAAAGAGAAGGTTGTTAGGAAGAGGAGACAGTACAGAGCATAAACTTCTCAAACTGGAGTTGGGGTCTCAGGCGACGTGGGATTGACCACAAATCCTGCAGCTGGGTTTTACCATTGACCAGAACCCTTCTTGTCCCCAACTGGGGTGGCCGGTCACTCTGCTCGAACTGCCCATTTCCAATCTCCTGACCTAGCCGCTGTTCTAACACTCCATGTTCGAGGACTTTCTTAGGTCACCAGGGACCAGTTTGCTCTTACATACTTAAAATTATGCAATTGGCAGTTAACGCCAGTGGGAGCAGCTCTCCAACAAGGATTGACAGGCGCTGGTAGCTAAACCTCTTAGCGCTTTCAGCCCTAAAATGGGATAACTCTGAGGCATACGTTCTATGCTGGCTCCCAGAGTTCCCCGATGGGATTAAGCTCCAATTGACTATAGTAGTAACTTGTGTGAAAACACATCCTCCATCGACTGCCTTCTTTTCCCTGTCTCATTCCCTCAAGCTCCAAATGGTGCCACCTGGGATCATCTCCCAAGTAATCTACTTGTACTCGAGATCTTTGTGTCAGGGTCTCCTCGTGCGGGAACCCAAGCTAACGCACGCGACTGTCTCCCCCACTTCCGGGTCTCTGTCTATGCGGTTAAAATGAGACTGACCTCGCGCCTGGGTGGCGCAGTCGGTTAAGCGTCCGACTTCAGCCAGGTCACGATCTCGCGGTCCGTGAGTTCGAGCCCCGCGTCAGGCTCTGGGCTGATGGCTCGGAGCCTGGAGCCTGTTTCCGATTCTGTGTCTCCCTCTCTCTCTGCCCCTCCCCCGTTCATGCTCTGTCTCTCTCTGTCCCAAAAATAAATAAAAACGTTGAAAAAAATAAAATGAGACTGACCCCATCCCCCAACTCCAGGGATGGGCACATGACTCGGAGCTGACCAATCACACCACCATACCTCTTTGGCTACAGTGATTGGTTCAGGGGTCGTCACGTGACCCCCAACCAGGCCAATGACAGCTTCTTCCTGCACTTCTACCGAGACGACTGGGAACAGGAACCTTTTTCTGCTGCGGTCCCCAAACTCTTGGGACGTTAGGTTGGGGGCCGGTGTTCTCTGAGGATGAAGCCGCCTCAGAGGATGCTGGAGCTGAGCTGAGGAAGCGAAATCAGATCCATGTGGCCTTATGTGCATCCCTGGTTCCAGCGCAGTGTGTAATTTGAAGTGCCGTTTATTAGCCTGGTCCATCCTGAGCTCCCCTGCTCCCCACAGGCAGGCCTATTTCCCATAGCTCCTCGGGTTTGCCCTCCCTATCTGGCCCCTCAAACGACAGGGTTTGCAGTCCCTGGGTTTGGCCGGGAAATCGTTCTTGCCTGAGTGTTCTGAGTTGCTTTAGCAACATTGTGGAGCAAGGGGAGTTACCAACGTTCAAGGTGGCGGAATAACCTGTTTGAGAAATCAACTACTTTTCATTTCCTCAACTCCAGAGTCATTGGGAAAGAATGAAAGGTATTTCCCCGACTCTGTGCCAAGAAGGTAGCTGGACTTTGTGATCGAAAGATCTGGGTTTCCTTTTCCCCCCAGTTAGGAAAACAGGCCGTCCTTCCCCAAGGTCCTAGAATCTCAGATTGTGGTGAGCAGGACCACCTACGAGGGGGGCCTTGGAGGACCTCGTTCCAAAGTGGAGTCTCCGGCCCCAGCCCTGGGGGGACTCAGTCATAACCTTTGAGGACCAGACCCGGGAATTTGTCTTTCAAACACGCTTCTCCAAAGGTTAAGAAACTTAGGACTCCTTTATTTAAGTGAAGAAAACCCTTTTGAAACTAGCTTGTGCAAAAGAGGCAGTTTATTGGCTGAAGTAACTGAAAAAGGACTGGCTGAAGTAACCGAAGAGTTCTGGCTTTAGGCCTAGCTGGATTCACGAACTCAGATGAGGTCGCCAGACAGTCTCTTGCCCCATCTCTTGCCTTTTCTCTTCAGTGCGTTGGCTCCGTTCTCAGACTCCACCTGACAAGATGGCGAGTGGGGCTCCAGGCGTGCATTCTGCTGGGTACAAGTCCGGTGGGAAAAGGAGGCTCATTTCCCGAAAACCCTACTGTAGATCCAGCATCCACTCGGACTGGACTAACTTAGGACATGGTCTGTCTCTGAACCGGTCACTGTCACCGAAGGAAGGTGACGTTCCGATTGTCCAGGTCTGGTCACGTGCCTGTTGGGGTGGGGATGGCCCCACCTGGACATAGGGAGAGGAAGTTCCCTGAAGAAGTACTGAGCGGTGTGTGCAAACATGGGGGAATGAATTCTGGACAGGCAAGGCCGGTTGTGGTCAGCGTGGAGTCCCTGGTGTAGGCCATGTATCTTGAGGGCTCTGGGCTTCTTGGCACCCTTGTGGCTCCAAGTTATTCTTTGGTTCAGATCACAAAAGGAGACTATTAGGCTCCTACTCAGGAAATAACCAAAACCATAAAGCAGGCTCTGTTGATTGCTTCTTTTCCCTTCTTCCTGGCCATCAGAACCGAATTTTGCGGGACCAAGGAGCAGCGTGCAAGGCCCAGAGGATGAATTCTGTTTGGTCTAAGCCAGCATGGGAATCCTGTCTCCCTTTGACCTAGTCTTGGGGTGAGCATGGGACCCAATCCTGGCCAGCGAGGCAGCAGGGGTAGTGTACTGAGGGCTTCTGGGTAGGATTCTCCTTTATGTTAAAAGAGACAAGTTTTCTACCCAACCCCTTTTCTTTCATACATATATTCCTCCATTCTTTGGACATGGTTGTACTAGGACGTGACTTTTGGAGCTAGAGCACTTACTTTGAGACTCTAAGGGAATGGCCGAGGGAATCCTCAAGAAACTGACCCGTTGCCCTAATACTGAGATGCCGAAGTTCCCAATCCCAAAGCATTTTACTTACTGACTTACTGTTACCTGAGATAATAAAGATCGACATTTAAGGCTCTCTTAACTGAGTGTCAGGTTACCTGCACCCCAAACGTGTCCTAACGGATCCACCTGCAGACTTTAGAAGTTTAAAGCACAGAAGGCAGAACCAAAAAGGCTGCCACTTCTCTGAGATTGTTCTGGTTCTACAGCCGGTCAGGCTTCTCCCACTTTGCTCTTTGACTCTTTCCTCGTGAAGCTCTTGCAGATGAATAAGCATTAATAATTCATCAGGATCCCACCACTCTGGGCTGAATTCTGCAAACTTCCTTGTTAGTCTGAAGGTTTCCTGAAGCCCTGTGCAGGCATTTACCATGTAGAGGGTAAGACGGGGCTAACCTAGGAGTTTGGCCTCTAACATTGTAATTTTTGTGTTGAATTTTTTTTTTATTTGATAATAATATCAAACCTACAGAAGAGTTGGATGAATAAAAATGGGACAAAGAACACCTAAGAGAAAGCATGAGCAGGAGAGGGGCAGAGAGAGAGGGAGAGAGAAAAATCCCGAGCAGGCTGTGTGACACGGGGTTCGATCCCACCAACTGTGAGACCATGAACTGAGCTGAAATCAAGAGTCAGACGCTTACCCGACTGAGCCACCCAGGCGCTCCTTTTAACGTTTTATTTTTAAGTAATCTCTACGCCCAACGTGGGGCTTGAACTCACGACTCCGAGATTAAGAGTCACGTGCTCCACCAACGGAGCCAGCCAGGCGCCCCTCAACCTTCATACTTTAAAATTATTGATAAAAAAATCTTTTTTTTTTTTTTTAACGTTTATTTATTTTTGAGACAGAGAGAGACAGAGCATGAACAGGGGAGGGGCAGAGAGAGAGGGAGACACAGAATCTGAAACGGGCTCCAGGCTCTGAGCCATCAGCCCAGAGCCTGACGCGGGGCTTGAACTCACGGACCGCGAGATCGTGACCTGGCTGAAGTCGGACACTTAACCGACTGTGCCACCCAGGTGCCCCTAAAAAATCTTTAATCTATCTTTTCTACCATTTGCATTCCAATAATATACAAATTTTACTAATTCCAATAATATACAATTATATACAATAATATACAATTTTGCTAATTGATCCAAAAATGTCCTAAAGTGTTTTTTCTCCTCCAGCACAAGAACCAGTCCGTTTAGGGTCAGATACTGCATTTAGTTGTCATGTCTCTTTAATTTCCTTTCATCTGGAGCATCAGTCTTTCTTTGTCTTGTGTGACTTTGAAATTTTTGAATAATACTCTCCCCACCCCCTTGTCTCGCTCTCTTTTTTGAAAAACAATATTTCTTGGGGCGCCTGGGTGGCTCTGTTGGTTGAGCGTCCGACTTCAGCTCAGGTTGTGATCTCTTGGTCCGTGAGTTCAAGCCCCACGTCAGGCTCTGTAGGGAGTTAATGGAGAGATCTATGGGAAGTAGTTACCTCTGTGAGTCTGCCTGGGCCTAAGACAGCTTTTGGCCAGCAGGACTAGCTAGAAGTGGAATAGTGGAAAGCAAAGACAAGTTCTCCAATCATGAGAACAGAACAGCTACAAAACTGGTCTGACAAGTGTTTCTTTTTTTAAGTTCATTTGTTTTCATAATCTCTACACCCGTTATGGGGCTCGAACTCACAACCCTGGCATCAAGAGTCGCATGCTCTTCCAACTTGAGCCAGCCAGGCACCCCTTAGTGAGTGTTTTAATAGAAGCAAACATAAGGTACAATGAGAGATGCAAGGGTTTACTGGATCCAGTCTAGAAACCAAGGAAGTCTTCCTGGAGTAGACAACGTTTGAGCTGAGACCTAAATAGTAAAGAGAGAGCCAGTTGAAATGGGGGAAGAGCGGAGGAATTAGCACATGCAAATGCCTAGAGGTGAAATCGGATATTGGAGGGCTAAAAGTAGATCAGTCTGACTGGAGCCTAAGTATGAGATAAAGAGGGTCAGGGCGATGCCAGGGTGTTTGCAGGTCTTTATAACAAGGAGTTTGAACTCTGTCCTGGGAGCAACAGGAAGTCATGGAAGGATTTGAAGCAGGGGGAGGGACGTGTCATACAGAGGTGTTAGCAAGTTGGAGATGGGAGGATTTTCTGATGTCGCCCTTCCAGGAAAAGTCCAGATACCTCTACGGCAACCCTGAGCCCTGCATCTTCGAGGGTTTGCTAACTTTGGTTTCCTTCCTTCTCCTTCCTTTCCTTCTATTTCCCCCAGGCAATCTGGGCAATAGAGCATGGGGAAAGTGACCGCACCCATTACGATATTTTCAACTGCCAGTGACAGCATGCCTGACTGACCATGGCTTAAGCGAAGAAGAAGTGGAATTATCCTTTATAACAAAAAGTCTGGAGGTCGGCAGCTCCAAAGTCGCTTTGATGTGTCAAGGACCCAGGCTTATCTTTCTGCTACGTCATCTCCAGTGGTTGGCTTTTGGCCTCAGACTCATGCCCATCCCAGCTACTGCTGCATCATAGAACGTTTGATCACAGGACACCGATCAAAGCAGGAAGGAAGGGATGAGGGGACAAAAGGCTTTCACCCCCTTGAAGCTCTATATTATTAATGAAGTGGATCCTCAGATTTCCCCTGACCTTTCATTGGCTGAGAGCTGGATCATATGCCCATTCTGGACCAATCATTGCTTAAGGAGAATGCGCACTTTTACTTAAGATGGGTCATGATTTATCTGCTGGGGCTGGAGAGCCAGCCACTCTCCAAAGATCAAGGGATTTCTACCCCTTAGCTGGGCCCCAAATCAAGGTTCTCTGGGCAGGGAAGATGTGGAAGCGGGGTGGGAATGCCTCTGGGGTAGCAAGGGGCAGTGTGTCAGACGGAGTGAGGTTTGTAGAAGGTAGGAGAGGTGTTCTGCTTGTGAAAAATAAATATGAGAGAAAGCAGAATTGATCAAGGGGGCCTCACTTCAATGCAGGTCCGCAAAGTCCTTGTCAACTCCTTGGGGGGCTCCGGAGCAAAGATTGTTGGTTAGAGGAGCCCCACGTTGGGCGAGATGGCCAGCCCTGGTGTCCTGCCATACTCAGTCATTGACCTGGGGCAACGCAGGAAGAGCATGGCCTTGGCTTGAAAGTTGAGACAGACCCTTAAGACGTTGCAGCTGGAGGCTGTCAGCTCGCTGCGTTCTTCACAGGCAACTAGCAAGTTCTTGAAGCTCTGCCCCTCCAGGACTGTCATAGGGTGCTCAGTGTCTGGTCTGGCTATGCCCAAAGAAGTCAAATTTGAGGTGACAAATCCATTTCTGCCCAGGGGCAGCATCAAGTTTGACAGAAGGAATCAGAAGAACCATTGAGAGATTAGGCTCAATTCAGAAATTGAGTTTCACCTTTAGAAAAACATTTTTTCTCACACATAGGATATTTTCATTATAGCAAAATGGGAAATTTCACATATGTGCAGAGAAGAAGATGAGAATCAATCATAATTCTTCCACCATCGATGAGGATGATATTAGTAAGGTAATAATAGCTACCATTGATGGAATGGTGATTATGTGCCAGGCACTGTGATAAACCATTCGTATTCATAATCTCATTTAATCCCAGCTCTGCTGCTTGAGTGAGTTCCTTAGCCCCTGTATGCCTCCGTCTTCTCCTCTGCCTAATGGGGAGATACAATAGTATCTATCTATCACTTGGGGTTCTGTGGATTCACTTTGTTAAATGTGAAGTGCTCGGAACATTGCCTGACTCAAATAAATGCTCAAGGGAGAGCCTGGCTGGCTCGGTTGGTGGAGCATGTGACTCTTGATCTCGGGGTTCTGAGATGGAGCCCCACGCTGGGTGTTGAGATTGTTTAAAAAGAAAATCTTTGGGGCGACTGGGTGGCGCAGTCGGTTAAGCGTCCGACTTCAGCCAGGTCACGATCTCGCGGTCCGTGAGTTCGAGCCCCGCATCAGGCTCTGGGCTGATGGCTCAGAGCCTGGAGCCTGTTTCCGATTCTGTGTCTCCCTCTCTCTCTGCTCCTCCCCCATTCATGCTCTGTCTCTCTCTGTCCCAAAAATAAATAAACGTTGAAAAAAAAAATAAAAAAAAAAAAAGAAAATCTTTAAAATAAATAAATGAATAAACAAATGCTCAATAAATATTAGTAATTATTTTTGTTCTAAGCCCCCATTCCTTTATCTACAATTGTGAAAACCAACAGTTTCCCACAAATTTGGCACCCCAAACTCATTTGGGAGCAAACCCTGACCTGATCTGAGGTTATTTATAATCTTGTCAAACCCTTTTCATGTGAATCCGTATTCATATGTTTCATATCAATATGTTTGATTATGGGATGGCTCTAAAATATGTGGAACATAGACAACATGGCTTTTCTAAAATCTAGAAATATCTAAATTTTGAAACACTGATTTCTGATAAGAGGTTGTGGACTTGTGCTCTCAATCCTCATGACAACTCTGTGAGATGGGTCCTTTTAGTATCCTCATTTTATTGATGAGGAAAAAAAATTTTTTTAAGTGGTTTTCTTTACAACAGAACTTTCCAGAGACTTCATCTATTATGCACTGTAAATCTCCACAAAAGGGGCTATAGAATGCAGCTGTTCTCTGGATTCATGGACTTTGAATGTCAAGGTCATTTTTTCATACAGGTCCTCCCCTTGCTAACATTGAAAATCAGGGAAGCCTCTTGGAGGAGATAAGGAACCCTGGGCAAACCGGGAACATGAAGGGGCCAAGTACACACAGGCAGACGGGGAAATCCTTGATGACTCCCTCCTGGTCATCTATTGACTTTGTGTGACCTTGAAAAAAAATTCCACCCCTTGACTTCTAAAACAGATGGCAAAACCATCTTCCAGGTTCCTTGGCTAGTCAGCAACATTTTCTCTACTGTCTTTATTTTATTTTTTTTTTTAAATTTTTTTTCAACGTTTATTTATTTTTGGGACAGGGAGAGACAGAGCATGAACGGGGGAGGGTCAGAGAGAGAGGGAGACAGAGAATCGGAAACAGGCTCCAGGCTCTGAGCCATCAGCCCAGAGCCTGACGCGGGGCTCGAACTCACGGACCGCAAGATCGTGACTTGGCTGAAGTCGGACGCTTAACCGACTGCACCACCCAGGCACCCCATTCTCTACTGTCTTTAAAAAGGAAGGAGCCTGATGCATTTGAAACAGTCATTCAAAAGAACTTCCCAGGGGTGTGGCCGGTGTTAGTTTCCTGGAAATCCTTGGGAACATCAGGCTGGGTTGGCTGAGCTGCTCAGTGGCAGGAAAGCAGGCAGGAAAAATTCTGAATGTCCCTTGAGCTTTGCGTGCTGGGTCCCAGATCACCTTCTGACCCTTAAGTAACTGAACTTGTCAACATTTCTTCTTTCACCATCCTAACAGCCTCTTGGAGACTATTTCAGCAAGGACCAGTCTTGTCAGATTAAATTTATTTATTTCATACACTAAAAGAAATGTAAAATTCAAGTGTTCCACTGATTTTGAAGTTTTATTTTCTAGTTCTTGAGATACGAAAAGCTGACCCAAAGTAAACAAAATTCAAGCAGAATAAAAATATCCGCGAAGAGTGAGTCTCCCTCTCATCCGCTTCCCACTGACTCCTGTCCCCATCCCAGGAGGCATCTAGGGATTCCAGTTTTGCACATCCCCTTCCAGGTGAACCTTAGATGTATATAAGCATATATCATTGTATCTATTGAGATGATTTGGCTCTAAGTACAAAACACTATCCAACCATGGCTCCTGGGTGGCTCAGTCGGTTAGGCGTCCGACTTCAGCTCAGGTCATGATCTCACGGTTGGTGGGTTCAAGCCCCCCGTGGGGCTCTGTGCTGACGGCTCAGAGCCTGGAGCCTGCTTCGGATTCTGTGTCTCCCTTTCTCTCTGCCCCTCCCCCACTTGTGCTCTGTCTCTGTCTCTCAAAAATAAATAACTGTAAAAAATTTTTTTTTAATTAAAAAACAAAAAAAAATCCCAAAAAACCAATATCTAACGTACAAATGTATGACTGTTCATAGAACACTTTCAGAGTTGGTTCATTTGGGAAAGTAATGATATCATCAAAGATCCAGATTCTTTCTGTCCCTCTGCTGCATCCTCCTTAGAGGTATGACATCTGTCCCTGCACCTTTGTGTCTCTATATTAGGTGAGTCGGTACGTGGGCTATAAGTGTCCCGAACGCCACTGCTATGCCAGGACGGCAGGCCATACCTCCACTGTGCTTAAAAGAGATGGACAGCTTCGTGATCACATCCACTAAACCCCACTGAGTGGACTCCCCAGTTCAGCTTATTTTTAGCTGATCCCTCCAAGTGCCCAAGGCTCTCCCATGTCACCTGACACTGAGGTAGGGAATGGGCGGGGGGAGGGGAGCTGGAGAGACAGTGGTCTTGAGGGCTGTAGTTCTAACACCTTCCCTTGGCAGGTGTTACAGAATCACAAGACGCTGTGACCACACCGAAAGGGCTGTCCAGTTGAGGGGTGCTGAACTCATGCTTCATCCACTTCTTGGCAGATCTACCTCTGGGTTTACAGGAAAGCCAGGCAGGACTGGTTGTTGGACGAGATGTAACAAGCGAGTGAAAGAGAGAAATCGAGAGTGATTCTAATGAGCCTTTGGGATTGAGCAACCAGGTGTTCAGTAAGGGAGGGTTAGGCGTAGAAAGAGAGGGAGACACAGAATCCAAAGCAGGCTCCAGGCTCCGAGCTGTCAGCACAGAGCCCGACGCAGGGCTTGAACTCACAAGCTGTGAGATCATGACCTGAGCCAAAGTTGGATGCTCAGCTGACTGAGCCCCCCAGGCGCCCCTATATATTATATATAGGTGTACATCTATCTATCATCTATCTATCCATGTATCTCTGGTTTAAAATTTACCTGGAAGGTGACATACGAACCTAGCAATGACGCATACATTCTGGGGTGGGGGACCGGGTGAAGTGGGATAGGGAAGGAAGAGAGACAGAGAGGCTTACTTTTTTTGGGTCCTTTTATCCTGCTTGTACAAGGAAATAAATGGAGGCTCTGATGTAACTCGCCTAAGGCCACACAGCATGTGGGTGGCAGGGGCTGTCATTTGAAACAGACGCTGGCTGGTCCGGCTGCAGAGTCCAAGCTCCTTCCATTCTAACAGACTCTCCCCTAACGGAAAGGGAAACGGGCCCCTCCAGGATAAATGCCGGTCTCCTCACTTCCTCTCCCTGGGCTGGCTCGTCTGCGTGTCTCCCTGTGGCATCTCCTGCAGCCGAATATCAATAACGGCCTGAAAGGATTCCTGTCCGTGGCCGAGAAAGGCTGCGTGCACTCTTCTCCCCTCTGTTATGGAAACCACAAATCCTGTGGCTACAGCTGCAAATAAAAATAGTCCTGGAGGGCCCCCAGACTGCACACCTGCTCCCACTGTATGAATGTCTCCTTCTTTACGAAAGATTAGAGCTGCTTGGGATTCCAGTCGAAGAGGCCTGGGTTCTAACCCCGGTTTTCCCACTGCTGATGGAGCTGTGTGTTCTTGGGCAAGTTACTCACCTTCTCTGTGCCCCAGTTTCCTCATCTTCAAAGTGATATTTTAAAAAATCTCCCAGGATTGAGATGCTTGGGTGGCTCATCAGTTAAGGGTCTGACTCGTGATTTGGGCTCAGGCCATGATCTCCTGGTTCGTAAGATCGAGCCCCACGTTGGGCACTGTGCTGACAGTGTGTGTAGCCTGCTTGGGATTCTTTCTCTCTTTCTCTCTCGCCCTCTCTTCTTCCTCTCAAAGTAAGATTAAAAACAATCTCACGGGACCGTAAGGGCTCAGAGAGTTAGCTGTCCTAAATTGCTTGTTTCTCTGTCTACCTTGTTTACATTAGTCTAACAGCATTCCTGCTGCCTCACACCCTCCCTCCCCCTACGGGGCCTTAGCACATGCTCTTCCCTGTGCTAGGATGCTGTTCCCTTTCCTCTATGGCTACTTAGTGGCTATCGGTCCTTCAGGGGCTCCAGCCTTTGTGAGGGCAGGATCACTTTTGCTCTCCACTGTGGCCCCAACAGCCAGCAACACACGTATGTCTGGCATAGAGTTGACTTCCGTTAAATATCCGTTCACGGAGTGAGTGAAGGACTAAATGGACAAAGGAGACAAGTGATCAGTTAGTGCTAAGTCATTCGACAAGTGTTCTGTAAATAAGCACGAGACCTACTCTATTGTATCCTCGTGAGGATTAAAAATGTGAAGCGTGTACAGTACCTACCCGAAGCCTGCAGTACCACTGACTAAGGATTACTCGTAGCACTATTTTATATTGTCATGATTTCGGTTTCCTGTAGAAGTTCTCGTGGCTTCCTGCTGGAATGAGGCTCTGGTAGGATGCTCCTCCGGGCCCTGCAGAGCCCCACCCAACAGCTGGGTCCTGTGCTCAGGCAAGCAGCCTCAGCCCTTCCCCAGAGGCAGGACTCGGTCTCGTCCCGAGGAAACAAATTCCTGGCTGCTGGCACAGCTTCTGCAACTTGGCTCCCATCTCTCTGTGGATTGTCTCCTTCAGGTACAGAGCATCATGGACACATTACGTGGGGTTGGGCCAGTCCATGGTGACCCCTCTCTTTGGAACAGGTGTGGACGCCCTAGGGAGTCGTGCTTACAACTGCACAACCCTGCCCTCCAGCCGGAGTTGACTGGATAAAGACGGGGACCTGATTAACTGAGCCAACTGGATCCTCTCTCCTGAGATTTTGGGGTTATGATCTAGTGATTTTCGTGAGCTGTTGCTTACGGGATGGGTGCACCCTCAGGTGCTGTGAGGCGGCCATATTTGGTCATGGGCTTGGGGAAGGAGAGAGAGAGAGAGGAGAAGCAGAGAGCAGAGATGAAGGAATCTGCGGGCAGAGTGGTAAAGGAGCACAGAATACAGATGCCACAATTCCAGGTGACTTTTCGGACGCCGGTTCCAGAAATGTCTGAAGCCACTGCACTTCCTGCCCTTGTGTTTGGCATAACAGCGGTTCTCACATAAAGACAGCTGGGTGGTAGAGCGGATACCTACTGTCTCTGCTTTTCAGGCATCCTGCCTCCTGAGCTCAGGGCCTGACCACTGGGCTAGGGCCCTCCCCGCGAGCTGTCTCTGTGCCTGAGACTCGCCCTGGGAATCCCCACGCCTGTGGCCCGTCAGCCTGGCTACAGCAGAGGCCGGTCCGGCGTGAGAGACTGCAGTGTCTCCTCAGATGGCCTCACAGGGCACTTTGCCAGGCCCTTTTTTCCTCTGGAGCCCGGCCTGGCTCACACAGGCCGCTCTGTGAGGCCGTGGGCAGGAGGCCTCTGTTGCCAGCAGAGTTCAGTTACCCCAGTGACATTCAATTGTTCCTAAGAGAAGAGGCCTGCTTTCGGCAGCTCCTAGACCTGGATTCCAGGAAGCTCTGCCTGACTCCTTTCCTGTTTGTTTCCAATCAGCCAGTCGGCCTGTATCATCGGATTGCATAAGTCTGCCGGCTGCTAGCACTGTCTCTCTCTTGCTGTTGTCTCCATACCGCTCGGAGCTCACACCAGCCTGGGAGGAAGACACAGGGCATATCAGCAGGAGTTTGCTGCTGCCCAAGCAGACCCAAACAGCAGCGTGGCCCCGCCAGGTTTCCAGTTTCCAGGGATGTGTGACTCACCCTAGAATGAGGATCCCAGGGTCTCATCCCAGAAAAGAGATCCCTAGGGTGACATTTCACCCTTGTGGGAAGGACCCGTGGCTGTGTGGGCACTGGCACAGCCTCTCTACCCTCTGCAGAGTAGTTTGCAGGGGCTAGGAAAACTGAGACTGGATGTGCAACTCTGGACGCAACTCCTTGAGCTCACATCCTGGCTCTGCCATTTACTGGCTGTGTGACTTTGGGAAAATTACTGAACCTCTCTGTGCCCAGTTTCTGCATCTGTACTGCAGAGACAATAACAAAACCTCCCTTATCAGACTGAAATAGGATTTGAATCATTTAATACAAGGAAAAGGTTCAGTACAATGCCTGGCATATAATACAGGCTGAGTAAGTACAAGTGGTTATTATTATAACAATAATTATTATTGTTAATTTTCAAAAGAGAAAGGTCATTTTTATGCCCAGGAAGATATGGATAGTAATATTCATTGCAGCGTGACTTTTAATAGTGACAGATTGAAAACCAGCTAAATATCTCTCAGTAGGAAATGGCTGAACCAATCATGGCTCATCCACACTATAGAATCCTGTGCAGCAGTTAAAAGAGAGTGCTTGGGGAAGGAGAGAGAGCTGTGTGGCCTGATACGAAAAACTTCTAAAATCTAGTGTGCAGCCAAAAAAACACAAAAAACAAAACCCAAGAAGCAGAAGGATACAAAAAGCCTGAAAACTTGCGCAAAACACAAAAATGCAAAGCCGTCTATCAGTAACGTACATATGCAAACGCACAGGAAAACCATCTTGAAGAGCAGCAGTCTGGTACAGCTGTCACTAGCCACGGGCAGCTATTTACATTTAAATATAAAGTCATTAAAATTAACTAAAATTTAAAATTCAGCTCCTCAGTGGTATCAGCCACCCTTCAAGGGCTCTGTAGCTTCATGTGGCCAGTGGCTGGCGGCTAGCATATTGGACGGTGCAGGTATAGAATATCTCCATCATTTTAGTACATTCTATCGGATGGTGTTGGTCTGGATGGGTTAAAAAAAAAAAAAAAAAAGCCAAACTGAGGGAAACTCTGCATGCAATAAATAACTTGGAATTAAAAAAAAAAAAAAAGTCAAATTGATAATAGCAATTACCCTGGCATGGAGACAGGAAGGATTGCAGAATATCGTTTATTCTTTGAGCAGGTGTTTATTGAGCACTTACTCTGTGCCAGGCACTATCCTTACACTGGGACCTCAGCTGTGGATACAATGGACCCAGCTCCCTGCCCTCTTGGGGGTTTTGTTCCAGCAGGTGGTAGGTCGTGGAAATGGGTGCTTTGGATAAAGATGCTAGCAGATGGCACAGGGTGATCATTAAAGACACTTTTTACACTTACCTGCATTTTTTAATTTTTATTTTATTTTTAAAAAAAATTTTTTTTTCCAATGTTTATTTATTTTTGGGACAGAGAAAGACAGAGCATGAACGGGGGAGGGGTAGAGAGAGAGGGAGACACAGAATCGGAAACAGGCTCCAGGCTCCGAGCCATCAGCCCAGAGCCTGACGCCGGGCTCGAACTCACGGACCGCGAGATCGTGACCTGGCTGAAGTCGGACGCCCAACTGACTGCGCCACCCAGGCGCCCCTTATTTTTATTTTTTAATGTTTGTTTAGTTTTGAGAGACAGAGAGATACACACAAGGATTGCAAATGGGGGAAGGGCAGAGAGAGAGGGAGACACAGAATCGGAAACAGGCTCCAGGCTCCGAGCTGACAGCACAGAGCCTGACGCGGGGCTCGAACTCATGGACCGCGAGATCTTGACCTGAGCAGAAGTCGGATGCTTGACCTCTGAGCCACCCAGGTGCCCCTCACCTGCATTTTTTTTTTTTTTTTTAATGAGGAGACTGCTTTACTTGTGTAATGAGAAATTTATAAAAGGAAACAAAAGTACCTCATTCCTGGAGAGAGGAAACTTGTATTTCTGCCCCGGTTCTGTTCCTAACTCGTGCAGGAAGTGGCGGCTTAACCATTCTGTTCCTCCATTTCTTTACCTTAATGCGCATGAAGCAAGGGCTCTGAGGCCCTGCCAGCCCCTCCACCGTGTGACTGAATGCCTCCATCAGTCTCTCCACCTGTCCAGAGACGCGTGGATTGCTGGATGGAGTTATTTGGAAGTGTTAACAGGTAAAGAGTCTGATACAAGAATCAGAACAAACCCAGGGGGAGAAGGGGGAGGAAGGGTCAGAGGGGAAGGAGGGAGAGGGGGAGGTAAAGGAGGGAGGTAGGGAGACCTTCTGCAGTGAGTAGAGAATTGACTGTCCATCCAGCTTCCCCCGAGGGCTGCCTCAGTGTACCTGTTTAAATCAATACAGAGTTCCTGAGAAATTCTGGTTACAGTCATGCAGACAGACGCTTTTTATTAATAGCTAATATTTACTGGGCACTCACTATGCTCTTGGCATCCTTTAATGTAGATTTACTCATTTAATCCTCAAAAGTCTGTGGGGGTCAATACAATTTATCAACCCCATTTTACAGATGAAAAAACCCGAAGTTCCAACGAACGAAACAACACTGGACTTTTTGATGGGGGAGACTGGGCTTCAACCCAGAGGCCAGCCTCCAGAGCCCTTGGTCTTAACCACCGTGCTTCACACCTGCTTATGGTCAACTGGAACATAAAACAGAAGAAATAAAGGCTTTCGCCTGGTCGAAGGAGCTGACGCATGTGGTCTGGGTACATCGCCAATTAATTATTATTTTTTTTAAAATTTTTTTTAAACGTTTATTTATTTTTGAGACAGAGAGAGACAGAGCATGAACGGGGGAGGGTCAGAGAGAGAGGGAGACACAGAATCTGAAACAGGGTCCAGGCTCCGAGCTGTCAGCACAGAGCCCGACGCGGGGCTCGAACACACGGACCGCGAGATCTTGACCTGGGCCGAAGTAGGCCGCTTAACCGACTGAGCCACCCAGGCGCCCCAATTCTGATTGAGGGTGTCACTTCTTGCTTCTGCTGTCCCCAACCACTCTCCAGAAGCAAAGGAATCCTAAGCCAGCCGGTGTCCCTCAAAATACCCGTGGCTCCCACCTCATTCGAGTAAAAGCCTTACTATGATCAATAAGGCCTTCTGTGATCACCCTCCCTGATCAGATTACCTCTGATCTCTTTCCTCCAGCTCCCCCCAGCTCCACTCCAGCCACACTGACCTCCTCCCTGCTGCCCCGACTCACCACCTTGGTCCCTCCCCTGGGCTCTAGTGTGAGCTGTAACCTCTATCACAGAAGCTTCCTGGTGGAGGTGAAGTCTGAGTTGAGGCTGGCAGGTGCGTAGGTGTAGGTGTATGTGAGCCTAGGAGGGTGAGAAGGGTTTCAGAGAAAAGGTGTGTATGTGGGCAGGAGAGGTGGAGGGCGGGGAAGTGGGGTGGGGGGCGGTGGAGAAGGAAGGGCACACTGGGATTCGGACTGGCACTTTGCTCCTCCTGGCTTGCCATCTGGTTTGGCTACAGGTGGCCTTCAGTTTCACTCCCATTCAATAATTTTTTGTTTAATTATGTCTTTTTCAGGGCGCCTGGGTGGCTCATGTCATGATCTCGCGGTTTGTGAGTTTGAGCCCCGCGTCAGGCTTTTTGCTGACAGCTCAGAGCCTGGAGCCTTCTTCAGATTCTGTGTCTCCCTCTCTCTCTCTGCCCCTCCCCTGCTCATGCTCTCTCTCTCTCTCAAAAATGAATAAACGTTAAAAATATACATGTCTTTTTCTGTCTTGGGGTAAGTGTGTGTGTGTGTGTGTGTGTGTGTGTGTGTGCGCGCGCGCACTCTTAAGGTCTTGTTTTTTTAATTTTATTTTTAAGTGATCTCTACACCCAACGTGAGGCTCAAACTCACAACCCTGAGATCAAGAGTTGCATGTTGCACCCACTGAGGCAGCCAGGTGCCCTAAGATCGCGTTCTCTTAAGAGCAGTTTCAGGTTTACAACAAAATTGAAAGGGAGGTACAGAGACTTCCCATATACCCCTTGCCCCGTCTCATGCACAGCCTCTGCTATTAGGATGAATCTATACTGACCCATCATAGTCATTCACAGTCCCCGGTTTACCTTACAGTGAAACATTCACTCTGGGTGTTATACATTCTATGGGTTTGGACAAATGTGAAATGGCGTATATCCATCGTTAACATACAGAGTATTCTCACTGCCCTAAAAATTCTCTGTGCTCTCTTCATCTCCCCCTCTCCTCAACCCTGGCAACTCATCTTTATATTGTCTCCATAGTCTTGCCTTTCCTGGAACGTCATATAATTGGAATCATACAGTATACAGCCTTTTCCGATTGGCTTTTTCACTTAGTAATTTGCACCGAAGGTTTCCACTCTGGAGCCGTATGACTAATGCCGCTATGAACATTTGTGTACAAAGTTTTTGTGTGGACACATTTTTGTTTTTGTTTTTGTTTTTTAAGTGGGCACCACACCCAGCAAGGACCCCAATGCGGGGCTTGAACTCATGACCCTGAAATCAAGACCTGAGCCCGTATCAAGTGTCAGATGCTTAACCAGCTGAGCCACCTAGGCATTCCTGGATGTGTGTTTTCCATTCTTTTGTATGTATACCTCCGGGTGAACTTGCTGGGTCATATGGTAACTATGTTTCACCATCTTGAGTAACTGCCACAATGTTTTCCAAAGCGGCAGCACCATTTTACATTCCCACCAGCTGCATGTAAGTGTTCCGATTTGGGGATGCCTTTTCATACCTGCTGGTTTTTTGAGACACACAACTGTATGAGCATCTAGATAGAAGGAGGTGAGGAAAGGTGAACAGATGGGCTGGGAGGGAAAGGCTGGTACTTGATCATGCAAGGCTGGGAGGCCTCACAGTCAGGTGTTGGATTTTATTGTGATGTCAGGGGACAGCTCTGGGAGCCTTTTAAGTGGAGAAGAAACATAAACTGATTTAGGGGTGTGTGTGTGTGTGTGTATGTGTGTGTGTGTGTGTGTGTGTGTGTGTGTGTAATGTGTATTTTCATTGTTTTTACGTTTAATCCCTAAGTGGATGATAATTCATATGTCCCCCTCCCCCTGCAACAGGTAACTAGTGTTTTAATTTCTTATGTGTTCATTTGGAGTTACTTTTTTTTTAATGTTTATTTTTGAAAGAGAGACAGAGAGAGAGAGAGAGAGAGAGAGAGAGAGAGAGAGAGACAGAGCATGACTAGGGGAGGGGCAGAGAGAGAGGCAAACACAGAATCCGAAGCAGGCTCCAGGCTCTGAGTTGTCAGCACAGAGCCTGACACGGGGCTTGAACCCACGAACCATGAGATCGTGACCTGAGCTGAAAGCAGACCCTCAACTGTTTGAGCCACCCAAGCACCCCTGGAGTTTCTTTTTGCATGCATAAACAAATACAAACACACACGTGTTTGTTTTCCTACTGGTTTTATGCAAGGTAGATACTGTCACACTAGCTTTTCCACACACCAATCAGTGTTATCTTAAACACTTTTCCATATCAATGTGTAGAGAACATCATTATTCTTTTTCCTATTATTGCATAATATTCTATGATTTGGTGGATGACAATTTATGCTACCAGTCTCCTCATAACAGACAATGGTTTTCCTTTTTTTTTTTTTTCTGTTATAACCCACGCTTTCCATAAGTAATTCCATACAAATGCCATCTCACACATACATGGGATTATTTGCCAAACTCCCGGAAATAGAATTGTTGGATCAAAGAGGTGTACGCATTTTTAATTTTGATAAACTTTGCTGAACTGCCCTTCAGAAAGGATGGGCCAGTTTATGCCCCACCGGGAATCATGGAGGTGCTCTACGGCCTCGAAGTCTTATCAAGCTTCTGGAACTTTCCCAGTGTGACAGATGGAGCATAGTGGCAATGGAGCCGTTTTTCATGTTTAATGGCCACTTGAGTTTCCTTCTTTATAAACTGTCTGTTTACACCCTTTGTTCATTTTTCTATTGGGCTGTTGTCCATTTTTCTTATCTGCCTCTAAGAGCTCTTCAGACATGAGGGAAAGTAACTCTTTGTGATATGAGCTGCAAGAATTTTTCCGCTGTTTGTCATGTGTGTTTTGACTTTGTATAGGATGGGTTGTTTCTTTTCTCTCTTTATTACTTTGTTTTTGCCATAAGGTTTTTTCTTTTAATGTAGTCAAATGTATTAATCTTTTCCTTTATGGCTTCTGGACTTCAAATCATGGTTAGAAAGCCCTCTTTCATATTTTCTCATAATATCTATGGTTTCGTTGTTTATATGTTTTACAGTTCAGTCCAATGTTATCCAACCATGTGTCTCGTTCTGTAGCTTGCTGCTTTCTCACATTGATACACAGAGAAGCTCTAGTTTATTCGTTTTAACTGCTGCATAGCACGCCATCATGTCACTAGTAAAAGCATTATATTTTTAACATTTATTTATTAATTTTGAGAGAGAGAGAGCACGCGAGTGGTGGGAGGGGCAGAGACAGAGAGAGAGAGAGAGAGAGAGAGAGAGAGAGAGAGCGAATTCCAAGCAGGCTCCACACTGCCAGCATAGAGCCCGATGCGGGGCTCGAACTCATAAACCGTGAGATCGTCACCTGAGCCGAGTTGATGAAATCGGATGCTTAACCGACTGAGCCTCCCAGGCGCCCCTGTGAAACCGTATTTTATTAGCCTGTTCCCCTAATAATGAAATTCAGTTTGCAAATTTTGTAGTCAATGCTGCAACGAACACCCTGTATGTATATCTCCTTGTGCTCACTTGCCAGTAGGATTTCTGTCAATCTCCGATGTAAAGCAGTGCCTGACTCTGGTTTTAATTTGCATTTCCCTGATTAATCTGGAGATGGAGCCTCTTTTCGTATGTTTATGGCCCTTTGGGCTTTCTATTCTCGCAGAAGTGCCTTTTCAAGTCCCTTAGTGCTTTTTTTCATTGGGATGCCTATCTTTTCTTTCTTATTAACCTACAAGAGTTCCTTATAGACTCTGGATTTAATTCCTTTGTTACATTGGTTGTATCTTCTCCTGGCTCGTCACTTGTTTTTCCCCCTTTGTGAGGTCTTTTGCCATAGGGGAAATACTCAATTTTGATGTACTCCACTATATTAATCTTTTCCTTTATAGTTTGTGCATTTTGTGCCATTTTAGGGAATCCCTTTCTCTCCGAAGTCATAAAGATATTCTTCTATGTGTTCCTTTAATCATTTTGGAGTTTTCGAAGAAAAAACCATTTTTTTTATAATCTAAAAAGATGTCAAAGGAGATTGAGATGCTTTTATGTTCATTGAAATGGGGTATGGGTTAAGAAAACTGACTAACAAAGCTATAACCTCTGCCATCCTGTGGCCTCTAGCTCAGGGCAGTGTTACATTTGCTGTCATGTGGGTTGATTGATTATGGCTGGGCTCTGGGATGGTAAGACCCTAGACTCAGATTTTCCCTCACTGGCTTTGATCAACACTCTTCATTCCTGCCTGTGACTCTGGGGCTTACCTGTGGCCACAGATCCTTGCTCTGGCCCCCATTACCCTGCTCCAAGTAATGCTGCTAGCTCAAAGCCCTCTCCTGGGACTCGGGATGATGGAGGAGAAACAGAAACAGCTGCTTTTCCTTCCCGAGACCATGACAATATCTGATTCTTCCAGACACCTGCCACAACATAATGTCCTTGGCTAATTGGCTTTCCCTGTTGCTGACATGGGCGGCTTTTCCCCTAATCAGCGGTGATATTTGGGGCCCGGTCCATCTCTTGGGAGAGTCCCAGCCTTGGAATGTCAGTGTCCTGTTCAGGAACGAGGCCGGACAGGGGCAGCAGGTGGCTTGGAGAGTCCTCTGACCTTCCCACATGAACTTTCCAGCCCCTTCCAAGTCTAGGGCCATTTTAGGATCTTCCTGGGCTTCTGTCTTGAGTTTTTAAGGCCCACCCATGTCCTATTAAGCATAAGAAAACGTACCCCAATGGCCCACTAGATACATGAGATGTAATCACGTGAGTTCAGAGGCCGTTGATTAGTTGATTTACTATTTTGTAGACATTTTAATTAAACATCAATTAATTTCAACTTTTGGAGCTTCCTTTTTATATTCTGGAGTCAATATTGTTTTTTAGGTCTAACACGTTTTTATGTGCACTTGAAACAATTGGAGACTCTGGCCTGTGGCCTCTGGCCTCTCGTGTCCTTTGGTAAAACTGCCCAGCCCCCAGCTTTCCTTCGTAAGACCAGATGTGCCAAGCCCACTAGAGCCCACAAAATCCCCGAGATTTTGCCAAGCACCCTCCTGTGTATTGAATCATGACCTGCTTCCAAATCATCTTATAGGTAACACCAAGGGATATTTGCAGAGATTCTTGGTCCTCTTGGTAGAGGACCAAATACTCCTTAAGGAGTATTTGCTGGACCCCCTTCACCTGTGTAAGATCTGGGACTGTGTTGAGCTCTCTCCTATGTATAGAATCGTAAGAGTTATTTGCAGAATACCATTTTGTTTAGTCATGGCCTATATTCCCTGCCCCTCCTCTGTGTGAAAACAAGAACTCTTTACACAGGGGCACCTGGGTGGCTCAGTCGGTGAAGTGTCCGACTCCTGATTTTGGCTCAGGTCACGATCTCACAGTTTGTGGGTTCGAGCCCCGCGTGGGGATCTGCGCTGAAAGCATCAAGACCGCTTGAGATTCTCTCCCTCC
Organism: Herpailurus yagouaroundi; assembly: GCF_014898765.1. Lineage (NCBI taxonomy): Eukaryota > Metazoa > Chordata > Mammalia > Carnivora > Felidae > Herpailurus > Herpailurus yagouaroundi. The sequence continues at coordinate 981,584 of NW_024412463.1, read as the reverse complement.
TTTTCTCTCTGGCCCTCCCCCTCTTGTTCTCTCTCTCTGTCTCTCTCTCAAAATAAATAAATTTAAAAAAAATTAAAAGAAGAAATATTCACAGAATGCTGTCCTATCTGTACTATCACTAACCGCAGGCAGAGTTTCCTATTGTTTAGGACCATGGAATCTTTATCGACCATAGGAATCTACCTAGAAAGCCTGTTCAGGGAATAAACACTCTCCTCCATGTAGAATTATCGTCTGCAGAGCCCTCTCAAGGGTCGCAAACTATCTGCAAAGCACATTGGAAAATCAAGGAAGATCTATAGAGCCTTATTCTCTCTATGGAATTAAGTAATATTTGTAGTCTCTTCCTGGGTAGAAGATCACAAATCGCTTACAGAACACTCCCTGTATATGGAATTTGAGGGTGTTTCAACATTTTCCTTCCTGTTTATAAAATTATGAACTGTCTTTGAGGAACACCCTCAGGTCCACAGAACCATGGAATGCTTGCAAAGACACTTGTTGTGGCTTGAATCTTATATTACTTATAGGATGCCTGTCTCTACAAAATCATCAAGTGTTTGCAGAGCCTCTTTGCCAATCATTATGGAATGTCTATAGAGCTTCCTTATCTGTACAGACTTAAGGAATGTTAGCTGAACCCCCTTCTTCTGTGTAGAATCCTGGAATGTTGACTGAGTGCCCTATGGTCTACAGTCATAGAGCGTTACTAACCACACTCCCCACTATAAAACTTGAGATGTTTACACCCCCACTTACCTGTTGGAGAGAAGTAAAAGTTGCAAAGGGTCACGACCAGATCGTGGAGGAGTCTTAAAAGTCAAAGGAAGAGTAGCCATTTTCTATAAGCTATAGGGAGCCACTAAAGTTTTTTGATTAATACAGTGACATGAGGGGCGCCTGGGTGGCGCAGTCGGTTAAGCGTCCAACTTCAGCCAGGTCACGATCTCGCGGTCCGTGAGTTCGAGCCCCGCGTCGGGCTCTGGGCGGATGGCTTAGAGCCTGGAGCCTGTTTCCGATTCTGTGTCTCCCTCTCTCTCTGCCCCTCCCCCGTTCACGCTCCGTGTCTCTCTCTGTCCCAAAAATAAATAAAAACGTTGAAAAAAATTTAAAAAAAAATACAGTGACATGATGGAAAGTATGTTCTAGGGAGCTTAATATAGTGAAGGAAGTAAATGGGATAAACTGGAAGGCAGTGGCTTAAAAATAATTTTTTAAAGCAAAGCAAAAATCAAGGTACTGGTTGATTTTACTAACTGCAATAATCGACAGCGAATACTTCGATAAAATAAAGACTCATTCTCTAGAGCAGGAGTTAGCAAACTACAACTCAAGGGCCAAATCTGGCCCACTGCCTGTCTTTGAAAGTAAAATTCACTTGGAATACAGCCACATTAGCTGTTGTACAATAGCAGAATTAAGTGGTTGTGACAGAGAATGTAAGGCCTGCAAAAACAAAAACATTTACTATCTGGCTCTTTACTAAAGAAGTTTGCTTATCTGTGCTCTAGTGGGAGAAGAAACACCCTGGAGTCTTTTTTAAATATTTGGATTTTTTTGGGTATTTTAAAGTTTTCTCACAGCAGACTCAGTTGAATTCATAAAGTTTCTTTCTTTCATTCGTTCATCATTCATTCGTTCAACCAATATTTACCAAAGATCTACATTATGCCAGGCCCTGATTTAGGTACTGGGGGTGCAAAGATGGAAAAGAGACAGCTCTTGCCCTCAAGGAAATGTGTTACTTAGCCATGACTGTCATATGATTTATAAGAAACTGGCTGTGTGAGGGGCACCTGGGTGGATCAGTAGGTTGAGTGTCCTACTCTTGATTTTGTCTCAGGCCATGATCCCAGGGTTGTGGGATTGAACCCTGCGTCAGACTCCATGATCAGTGTGGAGCCTGCTTGAGATTCTCTCTCTCTCTCTCTCTCTCTCTCTCTCTCTCTCTCCCTGCTTCTGCCCCTCTTTCTGCTCATGCTCTTGAGCTCTGTCTCTAAAACAAAACAAAATAAAACAAAACAAAAAACCCACCTCTTTATTGGGGCGCCTGGGTGGCGCAGTCGGTTGGGCATCCGACTTCAGCCAGGTCACGATCTCGCGCTCCGTGAGTTCGAGCCCCGCGTCGGGCTCTGGGCTGATGGCTCGGAGCCTGGAGCCTGTTTCCGATTCTGTGTCTCCCTCTCTCTCTGCCCCTCCCCCGTTCATGCTCTGTCTCTCTCTGTCCCAAAAATAAAAAAATAAAAACGAAGAAAAAAAAAAAATTTAAAAATAAAAAAAAAAAAAAATTTTTTTAATGTTTGTATATTTTTGAAAGAGAGAGAGACAGAGTGTGAGCGGGGGAAGGGCAGACAGAACGGGAGACACGGAATCTGAAGCAGGCTCCAGGCCCTGAGCTGTCAGCACAGAACCCGACACGGGGCTCAAACCCTCAAACCGTGAGATCATGACCTGAGCTGAAGTCAGATGCTTAACCCACTGAGCCACCCAGGCACCCCAAAAACCCACCTCTTTAAAAAAAAAAAGGAAAGAAAGAAACCAGCTCTGTGACTTTGGTCACGTTCCTTAATCTTTCTAGATTTCAGTTTCTCTGCTAATGAGGATGATTGTACCTCCCTCAAGATGTTTTTGTAAGGTAACTGTGTATAAAGTGCTTAGAACAGTGCCTGACACCGAGTAAGTACTATTTAAGTGCTTCTTTAAATATGTACATACACTTGAACTTACATCCTTGTGCACATATGCACATATGAAGCACTGTGACTAGTGCTCTGCTAGAGGGGTCTACGGTCATCCTATGTAGGAGAGCTATATGTCTGTGATACGCATATGTTTCTGTATTTATGTTATACTTCAGTTAAAACAAAACAGGAAAACCTCAGCAGGTACAAAGTGGGGGTAAAATGATGGCCACCAGGGCTAAGTGGATTCAGGACTCAAATTATGTCATCAGGCCTCAATTTCTCCTTGTTGCTTACATCAGTCTCTTTGCATACACCAGCTTCATTTCCAGGTTTCACATGCTGACAAAATGGCTGCCGTTGCTCCAGGCTTACAACGCTTCATATTAAAGTCTAGTGTGAAAGACATGGTTGGCTTCTCCAAAGGCACAAATTTAAATTTCTGGGAGTTGAGTCTCATTGGTTCTGACCAGTCTGCCCAACTCCAAACCAGTCACTATTACCAGAGGAATACAATGTTATGACTGACCAGGCTGGTTCACATAACAAGTCTGAAGGTAGAAATGGAGTCAGCAACCCCAAAGCACCACCCAGAATGAAAGCAAGAGGTGAAGGCAATCGGAGCTGTTGCAGAAGGTGAATGAATGTTAAGTGACCATAAAAGGTCAATAAATGCCTGGTACCAGGACGACATCATCATCATCATCATCGTCATCATCATCATCATCTTTTCCAGTTAGCATTTATAAAAATGCCTGGCACATAGTTTGGTACTTGATAAATATTTGTTGAATGAGAAAATTACTTCTATCAGCTAATACTCCCTGGCCGCAACCCTGTTATGCCTTTGGCCTACCTGTCCAGGATAGAAAGACAGTGGCAGAATTTTTAAAAGGGATGTTCCTCATATCTTTGTCTCTATAGAGGCGTTTCATGGCCGAGGGACCGAACCTTGGAAAAGTCTGATCATAGCAATTGTGGGTGAGGCAGGAAGTCACGGGAACCCTCATTCACTGCAGCCGGGAGTTTAATTTTTTTTTTTTCTTCAACGTTTATTTATTTTTGGGACAGAGAGAGACAGAGCATGAACGGGGGAGGGGCAGAGAGAGAGGGAGACACAGAATCGGAAACAGGCTCCAGGCTCTGAGCCATCAGCCCAGAGCCTGACGCGGGGCTCGAACTCACAGACCACGAGATCGTGACCTGGCTGAAGTCGGACGCTTAACCGACTGCGCCACCCAGGCGCCCCAATGCAGCCAGGAGTTTAAATGGGTACACCCATTTTGAAAAGCAATTCAGAAATAGTTAAGCAGATGTGCAAATCCACTCTTGCATGTACGTGCTCTGGAGAAACTCTTGCCCATATGCATAGGATTGCACAGAAGGGTGGCGTTAGAGTTACTGCTGCTGTGTAGCAAACCAGACTTGTGTGTAAACGGTAACTATTTTATTATGCTCATGGATTTGGGAAGGGCACAGTGGGGACAGCATGTCGGGGGGCTTCAGCTGAAAAGACCGGAAGGTCACAGATGGGGGCTGGAATATCTAAAGGTTTGTTCTCGGGGCGCCCGGGTGGCTCAGTCGGTGAAGCGTCCGACTTCAGCTCAGGTCATGATCTCGCGGTCTGTGAGTTCGAGCCCCGCGTCGGGCTCTGTGCTGACAGCTCGGAGCCTGGAGCCTGTTTCAGATTCTGTGTCTCCCTCTCTCTCTGACCCTCCCCTGTTCATGCACTGTCTCTCTCTGTCTCAAAAATAAATAAACGCTAAAAAAAAATAAATAAAATTAAAGGTTTGTTCTCTCTCATGTCTGGTGATTGATGCCCGCTGTGGGCTGGGATCCCCACTGGGGCCGTTGACCAGAGCACCCATAGGTGGCCCCTCCGTGTGGCTTCCTCACGCATGGTGGCCAGAGGTTCCAGAGATGTGTGTCCCCACCAACAAGTCAGAAGCTGCATAGTGTCACTTTCCACGTGTTTTTATTGGCTATAAATGACTCACAACCCCACCCAGCTGCAAAGAAGGGAGGAATGAAGAAAGTTCTAGAAGAGCAGGAGGATGGAAAATATTTTTGAGACCATCTTTGGAAAATGCATTCTGCCGCAGTTGTTCCTTGCAACACTGTGTGAATTGGGTCCACATCCCCTTCCCAAATCCCTTGGGGCCAGATGTGTTTTGAAATTTTGAAAATCACAGAATTTTGAAAGATAATATGAAAATAAAAACGATAATATGAGACATACACTGAATATTTACAGAACACCTCTTGAGAGGGATGGGGGTTACTCTGTAAAGGAAGATCTACATGTTTTCTCAGGGGAACATGCAGATATTCACAGTGAGGTAAAGATTATAGACAGCTTTCTGTCTACTGAGGTCAAGTTTTGCCACTAAAGATGTTCAGGTCAGGTCAGGTCTTGCTGCGAAATAAACTATGAAAAAGCTTTTAAGTTTTAGGTTTCTTGGATTTTGAACTTTAGCTAAGAATCTATGGACCAGTAGTAGCAAAAAAGAGGAAACGACCTAAATAGACATCATCAGGAAAAAGGACTTAAAAACAGGCCTCAATATATGGTGAAATGCTACACAGCCGTGAAAATGAATAAACTCAAGCTACATGCTTCACTGTGGACATGTCTTACAAAAATAATGTTGAGAGAAAGCATGTTGCAGAGAAGTGTATGTGAGCAGGGGAGGGGCAGAGAGAGAGGGCGACACAGAATCCAAAGCAGGCTCCAGGCTCCGAGCTGTCAGCACAGAGCCCGACGCGGGGCTCGAACTCAGGAATCGCAAGATTGTGACCTGAACTGAAGTCAGATGCTTAACTGACTGAGCCCCCCAGGCGCCCCTTATTTCTTGATCATGATGGGGTGAGGGGAGTTTCCTCCTCACTCTGGAAGTCAGCTGGTGGGGCCTCAGCTCTGCAGAACATTGTTCATTATTACGGCAGAGGGAAAAGAGTGGCAAAGGACACTGGCTCCGTGAGCTGCTGGCAGGAAGTGATAGTCACTTCTGCTCTGAGCCTCAGTTTCTCTGAAAGGGGCTGATTAACTACTGCCTGGCTAAAGCTTACCAGGGTGAGCCACCTAGTCGATGCTCGGCCAATAGGCATCCCTGGCGTCAGAAGGACTCAATGCCAGGGCTCCTTGGACATAGAGAGCAGTTATGCACAAGTCAATGATATTTATCTGCTCACGCCTCTGGGAGTTTGACCTGAGATAGTTTGAAGCGTATGATGTTATCACACTACTGGTGATTAATGTCCACGGATTATGCAATGTCTTCCTCAGGGCGGGTTCCTGGAATCTTTCCCAGTAAAGTATGAGGGGGTAGGAGGGGCATGGTATCTTTCACTTTAGGCTGTGGAGCCTCTTTATGTGTTTGCTTTGGGCAAGCCTGTTAATTAGGTGTTGACGAGCAGACATGAGGGCCAACTTGTGCTTTCTGGGATTTCTCCAGGGGCCTTCCTTTCTTTAGGTCACTCCCCTCCTCCAAAACCTTCAAGGGCTCCCTATGGCCCACAGGAAAAAGTGTGAGAATACCAACAGTGATTGAGTATTGCTACATCCAGACACTTTATAGGTACTATCTCAAATCCTCCCAGAAACCCTGGAAGAAGGAACCAGATGTGGAAATGGAGGTTCAGAGAGGTGAAAAGACTTGCCCAGATCACAGGGAGAGAACAAGGAAGAGGCAGGCCTGGCTGGCCTCCAGGTCTTTTCGATTCAATTCAGGGGCCCCTGCTGAGCCATGGGGTCCAGCCACCTCCAGCCTCACCCCTCGTCTTTTCCTTGTCCTTGGACTGAGAGGCTGTTCCAATCAGGCAGGCAGCAAGCCTGTCTCAACTCCCTTTCAAAGACCATCTAGAGGGGCGCCTGGATGGCTCAGTTGGCTGAGTGACCGACTTCGGCTCGGGTCATGATCTCATGGTCCGTGAGTTCGAGCCCCACTTTGGGCTCTGTGATGACAGCTCGGAGCCTGGAGCCTGCTTGGGATTCTGTGTCTCCCTCTCTCTCTGCCCCTCCCCTGCTCATGCTCTGTCTCTCAAAAATAAATAAAATGTTAAAAAAAAAAAAAGACCATCTAGAATCTCACAGAACAGCTCCCCTGACTGCTAGCCCAGGGGTCCTGTCCTTACACCTCATACCGGTTACCCAGTTTCCTGTCAGTGCTGCCCCTGGGCTGCAAAAACCCCTGGATACCTGCCCATCATGCTTAGTGCACACCTGCTATTCCTTCACCTTTCCTCCAACAATTATTGAGCACCTGCTGGATGCGGGGCACCGTGCTAGATGCACGGATGTAGCAGAGAATGAAACAGAATCTCTGAGATCACAGAGCTTATGTTCTGATAAGGGAGGCAGAAAATGAACGAACACACACACACGTGTATAATGTAATGTCGGGAATGAAAAGTACTATGAAGAGAAATAGAGCTGGGTAAGGGGAGAGAGAGTCCTGGGGTGGGGAAGAAGATATTTTAGAGGGAAGGTCTCTTAGAAGAGGTGACATTTGAGCAGAAACCAGAATGCAGTGAGCTTGTTTGAGTGGCTGAATAGGAAATTAATAATGAATGAATGAATGAATGCGTATTTGAGTGAGTTGGAAGCCTAACTCAGAAATGAGAAGGTTGAAACACACACACACACACACACACACACACGTACATGCACACACAAATACCCCGCGGGCGCCTGGGTGGCTCAGTCTGTTAAGCTTTAGAATCCTGATTTCTTGATTTCGGTTCAGGCCATGATCTCACGGTTTGTAAGATCGAGCCCCGCGTCTGGCTCAGCGCTGGTGGCGCGAAGCCTGCTTGGGATTCTCTGTCTCCCTCTCTCTCTGCCCCTCCCCTGTGCTCTCCCTTTCTCTCTCTCAAAATAAAGAAATAAACTTAAAAAAGTGTCAAGCTCCAAAAAAAAAAATCAAAGAAAGAAGTTGAAAAAAAAACAAACCCAATCTTTTTCAAGATCTTGTTATTTCAGATGGAGTAGTAGGGGTAGAGATTGGTCATCAGAACCTAGGCCAGGGGTAGGGAGGCTTTCCTGTCTCTTTCACAGTGGAACAGCTGAACTCCTTGCTCACCCAGGCGAGGGTGGGGGTGGATGGTAAGGGAATCCAATTGTAGAGACATTTGGTTCAAGCGGGCTGGGTCTCCACCAGCCTTTTCCTAATTGAAGCCCATTTTGTGTCATCCAAGGGGGTTGGACCCTCTTTCTCCCTGCTGCAGCGTGGTCAGAAGTGAACAAGTCAGCCTACTCACAGGGACAGAGGCACCGAGCGCTCAGCCTCCCGGCTTCGCTCCTCCTTCTCCGTCAGCTTGACAGCCTCACTTTCCTACTACTCTGCCCTTTGAAGCGCCCTCAAGCCTTGGCTGTAAGCTGTCCCTCCCTTGCTCAGAACCAGCGGCCCACACACGCTATGGAGGTGTGGATTTCCTCTGCTTTTTTCAGAGCTTTAAGCACCTTTTCATATGCTTATTAGCCATTTAGATACCTTCCTTTATGAAATGCCTGTTCAAGTCTTCCCCCCGCCCACCCCTTATTTGGTTGTCAGTCTTGTTTCTATACATGTGTGGGTTTTTAAAAAATTCTGGGGGCGCCTGGGTGGCTCAGTCGGTTAACTGTCCGACTTCAGCTCAGGTCATGATCTCGTGGTTTGTGAGTTCGAGCCCCGCGTCCGGCTCTGTGCTGACAGCTCAGAGCCTGGAGCCCGCTTCAGATTCTGTGTCTCCATCTCTCCCCCACTCACCCCTGTGTGTGTGTGTGTGTGTGTGTGTGTGTGTGTGTGTGTGTGTGTGAAAAAATAAATAAACATTAAAACAAAATTTTTTTAATTCTGTATATGAGTTCTTTATAAGCTACGTATTTCTGTTTCTTTTACTGTACTGCCTATCATTTCTCTTACTGGTGTCTTTTGATGAAGAGAATTTTTTATTTTAATGCAGCCTCATTTATCACAATTTTCCCTCCTGGTTGATGTTTGTGTCCTCTGACACATTTCTGCCCACGTCAAGGACATGAAGATAGTCTTTGTTTTCATCTAAAAGCTTTTTTGTGATCGTTCACATTTAGATTTACAATCCATCTTGAATTGATTTTGTGGATAGTGTGAAGTAGGAGTGAAGAGTCTTTTTTCACCCCATGGAAATCCAACGGATCCAACACTGGTTCGGTTAAACAAAACGTTGCATGGTAATATCTGGGTGTTTCCTGTATCATTTGCTCAACTTCCCTATAGGTTTAAAAATGTTTTAAATAAAATATTGGGAGAAATGATGAAAAAAGGTACAGAGACGGTTGTAGGTAAGTAAGTACATACTATGGAAATAATTCCAAATGCAATCTGTAAGTCTTGATTTGATGCTGTTGAAAAAAATAACAGCTATAAAAGACATTCCTTAAACAATTGGGGAAATTTGGGAAATTTGGGAATGTACTGGCTATTACAGCATATTACAGTATGATTGTTCACTTTCTTTTAAAAAATTTTAAAGTTTATTTATTTATTTTGAGAGAGAGAGAGAGAAAGAGAGAGAGAGCACAAGCAGGGTAGGGGCAGAGAGAGAGACGGAGAGAGAGAATCCCAAGGAGGCTCTGCGCTGACAGAGCAGAGCCCGATGCAGGCTCCAACCCTTGAACTGTGAGGTCACCACCTGAGCCAAAGGCAGATGCCCAACCGACTGAGCCACCCAGGTGCCCCGATTTTTTTTTATGTTTATTTATTTTTGAGAGAGAGACAGAGTGAGAGTGGGGAAGGGACAGAGAGAGAGAGAGAGAGAGAGAGAGAGAGAGAGAGGGAGACACAGAATCCGAAGTAGGTTCCAAGCTCTGAGCTGTCAGCCCAGCGCCCTATGTGGGGCTCGAACTCACAAACTGCGAGATCATGGTGGGGCAGGAGCCGTGGTGTGGGCCAAACCAAAAGGAGTTACAGGTCAGATTATTCCAGCCAGTTTGAGATTTCTGGTCTAGGGCCTCAACTCAGCTCTCACTTACTCTAAATCACGTCCCTGTAGAGGTGGGCAACACTGGGTCCATTTTGTAAGCAATGAATAGAATCTGAGGGGTAAACGACTTGTTTATGGTCACACAGTTAGCTGAGACCAAGCCAAGATTTGAACCCAAATCCGAGTCAAAATTCCCTGCCGAGAAAAGCAGAGAAATTTTGTTGTTTAAGTTTCTTCTGCCCCATCCCATTTTCCAGGGGTGTTGGTTAGGTGAGAACTGTGTGCATTTACCACGTGCCTGGTTTGGCATGGATTACTCAAATCCTCGCAACAACTGGATGCAATTGTTACTAATAATATCTGCCATTTTACTGAGAGGCACAGAGAGGTTAAGCAACTTGCCTGAAGTCACTCAGCTAAGAATGGAAGAGATAGGAGCCATGGAACCTAGACAGTCTGGCTCTAGAGCCCTCACTTACAGGCTCAGACACTGCAAAAAGTATAAATTACCTTAGGAATAGAAAGTGGGATTATTGTTGACTCTCAAAGAATCCCTCCTGATTGCTTCTGGCATTCCAAGACAGCCTCACAGTTCCTGGGAGATGTATCTACACCAGGAAGGCTTTCCTCTCCAATTCAGCTGGAAGGCTCTTGAAGCTGGGCTGGTTCTTCTGACCTGGGGCTGATCTTAAAGCATTCTTTTGGTTATGGTCACACACACTATCCTACGGAGTAGGATACCAACTTGCAGGGTGCGAATTAGTAGCCAGATGTAATGTTGAGGTAAGTTACCACCTAGTGGTCACAGGTCTGCCTTGGGAGACAGGTCAGTTTTGATTTGAGTACTTACTGCAAGGCTTGGGGGGAACTGCTTCCCTTGGAGCCTCAGTTTCCTCATTTGTGTAATAGCAATAATGAGAGCACAGACTGCAGGGCTGCTGGGGCAGTTTAACGACATAAGTAAAGCCCAGCGTCTCTCAACCCAAGTCCTCACGTTGATAATTGTTATCATTACACTCCTTATGATTCTGTGGGATGTGGACCCTGCCTAGAGATCTAACCTTTATCCTGGGTTTGGATAACCTGGGGAGAGAGGAAGCTTTCTGACCTCAGGGCCTTTGTGCCTGCTGTTCACCCTTTTATGTCTCATCCCACATCACCTGGTCAATGAGGCCTTCCTTAACCACACTAGCCTGCCTCCAATACGTTCTCGTGTTTTATTCTGTTCATATCATTTATCAGTACCCGATACTACGAACTGATTTGTCTCCTTTTCTCCTCGCTTTCGAGCGTGAGTTCACGAAGACTGATTTTGTCTGTTTTGTTCTCTGTAGCGTGCCCAACACCAACAACAGCGTCTGGCCTATGGCCTATGTCTGGCTTTTAATAAATGGTGAGGTGAATTAATGAATGAATGAGTGAAGGTGTATGCCGAGCCCTTATAATCCCCGCTCCACTGTCGCAGTAGGCGACCAGCAGCGTCAGACATTGCAGACGGCCCCTTGGCTCCCGGGCTAGGGGCGCCCTTGCGCGGAGCCCACCGGCACTTGAGCGACGCTCCCCGAAAGCCTGGGCGGTGGCCGCACCAGGAGAGGGGCTGTCGCCATTTAGCGACGTTCCCTGCGGGCCGCCGCTCCGCCGCGGGAGCCGAACCGGGGGGTCGGGCGGCGAGGGAGCGCGCGCCGGTCTTTTGCGACGGTGCCCGGCGGCGCTGGCCCCGCCCCCGGCCCGCCTCCCGCGGCCCG
>NW_024412463.1:941774-969816 GCF_014898765.1 Herpailurus yagouaroundi | reverse complement strand
GGTGGTGGCCGAGGCCCAGGCGGCGGCGGCAGCCCAGGAGGCGGCGGACGGGGAGCGGCGGGAGCAGGCTCGGCTGCAGAATGCGCGTCCGCCGGGGGCTGCTGCGGCTGCCGCGCCGCTCGCTGCTCGCCGCACTCTTCTTCTTCTCGCTGTCGTCCTCCCTGCTCTACTTCGTCTATGTGGCGCCCGGCATAGGTAGGAAGGAAGCCTGGGGTCCTGGGAGGGGGGGGGGGAGAGGCGCCGCTCCGGCCTCGGGGAGCGGGGGAAAAATCTCGGGAACCCCTCGCCCCACCCTGACGGCGCGCCGACCCTTGGAAGACCCCGGCCGGAGGCCGCCCGGAGCCTGGCCGCGGAAGATTGCGGGGACCCCGGCCCGACCCTCGGGAGACCCCACGCCCGGCCTTCGGGGGACGCCAGGACGTTCCCGCCCTCTGCACCCCGACGGGCCCCGGAACCCACTGCCCCCGCCTGCCTCCCGCGCACCCCCGGCCCTCCTTACTCCATCCCCTGGCGAGCCCGACGATACCTTCGCCCCCAGCCCGGGACGCCCCCTTTCCCGCCCTTGCCTCCCTCGAGCCCCCCCCCCCCCCCCTTCCCGCCGCTCGGCTCGAGAACTCCCGCTCCTCCTCTCCCGTGGTCTCCCGAGGCCCCGGTTCCCGGCATTCCGCGGACCCCGAACCCTTTCGGCCCTCCCGCCCCTCCTCGCCGAGCCTCGGTGGTGGGGTCTCGAGGCGCCCCACCTTCCCGGTTCCCATCCATCCTTCCCCTCTCTCCTCCCGGGTGAGTCCACCGTTTCCTGCTCCCCCTCCCTACCCTTTCTTCCCTCCACTTTCCTGTTATATCCACCTCCAGGTTCTCCTCCCCAGCGCACACATTCTCCTCCTCCAAGTGGCCCCTTTCCTCTCCGGGTGGCACCCCCCCCCCCCCCCTCGGGGGGGCCGCCCCCCCCCCCCCCATTCAATCTGTTAAACCCTGAGCGTCCCACGCCTCCTCCCCGTCTCCATCTCCCCACCCCCCACCCCCAAGGGCACACCCTTGTTACTCCGCCCCGTACCTCTTTTCCTTCCCCAAATTCCCCCCCCCCCCCTCCGGTCCTCGGCCGCAGTTTCTTCCTGAATGAAGACTTAGGCAGAGGGGCTGTCTGGACCCTTCCACCCTTTTACTTCTCTCTCGTAGCCTTGAGGGTTAGAAGGTGGCCCTTCAGTATCCTGTGGTGCCTGCTCAGGGACCGAGAGGACACGTAAATTGGCCCTAGAGGAGGAGATGTGATAAGAGCCTTGGGGGAAATGGTGCCAGGTGGGAAGGAGGAGCATGGAGAAAAAATGGAATGGGTACTCATTCTTCTGGAAGGCATGTCCTTTAAAGGCAAGACAGCCCCAGGAGAAACTGAACACTGCCCAAGCATAGACTTTGTAAGACCACAGAGCAGACAGACGTAAAGGACATGAAGAAAGAGATTGGAAGGAAATACAGCATGAGGGTTGAGGTCAGAGGACACCGAGGTCGGACTCGAATTCAAATCCCTGCCCTTTATGACCTTGGGCAAGTTACTGAGCCTCAGCTTTTCTCCTCTGTAAAATGGGAGTACTAAACCTAGCCTCATAGGGTTTTAAGGATGGAAGTAGATACATTCTTTTTTAAAGCACTTAGGATGCACAGGGAGTTTTTGTACGTGTTTTTTTAAAAAACAGTTACATGCAACTTTGGAGAAAGAAGGGAGTAGATGGAAGGTTTAAAGAATGTATTTGACTGACAGGGTGTCACCACACGCTCCAGAGAAAACTTTAGTTCAGGGTGAAAAATGACCAGAAGATGCTGTTGGGGCAAGGAGAGTAGATTCTGCTGCAAAAAGTCTGGGTCATTTGGGTGTTAGGAAAGGGTTGATGGGTTCACTATAGGGGCATGCCCTTTAGGACTGTAGTAATGCCTAGTGCCATTCTCTGTTGACCTGTCAACACTGAACTAGCTGAATAGAGAAATTTCCAGATAGAGCAGGAGATTCTCTCCTGATTTTTTTTTTTTTTTTTTAAGAGCGTATTTCACTTGCTGGTTAATATTGATGCTGTATACTATAAATGAAACCTGGAAAGATAGAACAGGCACCGTCTGATTGTCCTAACAGTTTATGAAGTATCTTAGGGAAAAAACATCCCTCTGGGAGAGTATAGTATGTGGTCTGATGGATCAGATTAGGAGAGAGGAATTTTGGCAGAATGAGAACAGGTGAGTAATTAGTGGAATTAATTGAGAAAAGAGGTCATTAGCATATTAGTTATTAGACTTACTAACAATGGGTGTGAGATGATAGATTTAGACCTAGATGTATTCTTGCAGCCATAAACGCTTTCTGTGACAGGTTATTTCTGTTGTTTGTACATAAATCAACCATATCCAAATAGCAGAATAATCCCACTGGGATGGTGATCACCCTTGAGATTAGAAAGGTTAGAAGGCACATTCTCCAGCAGAACTCACCAACTCAGTTAGAATTCCTCAACAATAAATTTTTAGGTCAGTGGAACCCCAGTGTAAAATGATGAACATTTACCATGCTTAGATTCCTGTATCAATGAAAACTGAAAAAGATGCGGTGCACTTACATTTTCACTAGTTTCTCCTTAAATGGAAGTCTTCTAAAGGGCCGATCTTCTCAGGATTCAACTTCTGTTAGTGGAGAATGTGAACTGCACAAAAGATGTGGAATGGCTTTAGGGTTCTTGTAGGCACAGTTATATTCAGCTGTTTGGTGGGATTTTTTGGTCTCGTTTTTGTTTTTGTTTTGTTTTGTTTTTTAAATCTTGGCTTTCCTGTTAATACACTTAATTTCTCAAATGGCCAGCTTTGGACAGTGGGGTGGCAAATCTTTCCAAAGGTTAAGGCAATCGAGAGAAATAGGTTTTATGTGCCTTGGGTTGTCAACACCTTAATTTGAGACAGTTATTAAAATGAGCTTAGAAAATAACATTAGGTTGAACCATATGAAATTTCTGTTTTTGCAGGTCAAAAACAGCTGTATGTTGGCAGTGTGATAATAGCTTAACCTGATTCATTTCCAAATAATGACATTTCTCACTTCTGGCATAATGGAAAGTGTTAGTGACTTACATTTCCTTCCGGGTTTAATTTTTTCCAGTCCTGCTTTTGATTTGCTTTATATACCCAGTGATCACGTTTTGCTCAAAGGCCTACAGAGAAATCATCAGTTCAAAAAGTGTGTTACAACTATATTCAGAAATAGGTAGACTTGAATTGAAATTGAGGTAAGAGAAAATTAATGTTAGTTATAAATATTTTAAAGTTGTTCATATATGATAGAATCCAGCCACAATTTTAGCCTGCCCACTAACTTAGTATTTTTGAGTTCTCATGCCAGCTTTTAATATTGGTGACCTATCGTCCGAGAGCAAAGGGCAATATCCTGGACTTGAGGGTCATCTGAAATAGGGGTAATGGCACCATTCGACTCGGAAAATTGGATGTGAGGACTGTTGCTTGCTAGATACGAGTACACTGTGCTTGTAATAAGTACAAAGAGTTCCCAGCTGCTTTAATACCCCTATCCCAGTCCAGTTAGTGATTTCAAAATATGGCTTCACTGCATATTACATTTTTGTTATTAATTCAAAGGTAGTGTTTTATATCAGCAGGTTGAAAGTAGAAATGAAAAGGATGGGGCAGAAAATGTGATGAAGGTGGTGGGTTTGAAATGTCTGAAGCAGCAGCTGATCTGGTGATAAAAATGTGTAGGAGCCTCTCTAGCCCTGCCCCAGCCCCAGCCTGACCGATTCCCGTGTATTTAATCGCTGCTTCACCCTTCCTGGTGAAATATCCCTATTCCTTTCAGACTTCTGAAGAAAACTTTGAACTTATTTATGATCCTTTAACTTCAAGAAAAAAAAATCTAACAGCTCAGAGTACATCTATATATTGCAGTCTGACCAGATCTTATAGAAGATAAGAGAAGTGAACTATTTATAGATGTACATAGGAAAGGCTGATTTAAAAGCATCTTAGTAAGTTTATGGGGCTGTTAGATGGGAAGGTTGTATAGAGGTTACTGACCTTTGCAAATTGGTAAAATAGTTACTGATTTTGAGAGAGGTGCCGTGCATGGTTGGAGGTAATAATCTATGTATTGACGAAACTTTGTTAATTGAAGTTCTGCCATTGAAACTAATTTTTCTTTTGTCCTTGGATTACCGAGGAGAGGAAATGGGGAATGATTTTTCCCTTTTGGCTTGCTTAGTTTCAAGAAAAGTTTGATTTTTGGTTGGCTTTTGGAAGGCAGGAACCAGTAATGCTAATCCCACCTGATTTGACCAAATGACCTTGAGCAAGTCACTTGATTCTCTCTGATCTTATACCTGACAAAACCCCAAAGCTGTTTGAAAAACCAGAACTTCATCTTAACCAACTTTTAAAAAAAAAATTTTTTTTTTAACGTTTATTTTTGAGACAGAGAGAGACAGAGCATGAACAGGGGAGGGGCAGAGAGAGAGGGAGACACAGAATCTGAAACAGGCTCCAGGCTCTGGGCTGTCAGCACAGAGCCCGGCGCGGGGCTCGAACTCACGGACTGTGAGATCATGACCTGAGCTGAAGTCGGACGCTTAACCGACCAAGCCACCCAGGCGCCCCCATCTTAACCAACTTTTAATGAGATGTTTTCACATACAGAAAGTTGATAATTCATTCATATTCTGTACAAATATTGGGCCTAAGATTTTAGATAAGATACATGTTTTATGTAGTCAAGTGCAACTTTTTCTAATAACCATAGGAAAATTTCAGAATCCCCAGGTTGGTATGAAAACAGCCTCGTTTTTTTGTTTTTTTGTGGGTTTTTTTTTGTACCCTATGTGAAAATGCCCCCTAAATGCCACAGTGCATGTAGTGCTTGAGCTTTTGTGGAGTGATATACATATGGTGGAATGTGGGTTATTTTTTTAAAAAAAAGTAAAAAAACTTCATCCTGTTAAAGATCACCACCCCCTCATGCTCATTTTCACACTCAACTCACTCAAATATTTTCTTTGAGTCCGGTCAGTTGTCTTAGAAGGAAACCATCTTTAGGGAACAGGTTGAAGTTATAAAACTGAACAGCACATTCTTGACCAGGACTTTGGCGATGTTTCATGTCTCCCCTGCAGCATTTTGCTGTGTTGGAAACAAGGTCTGGGTTTGGAGATGAAATGTCTTTAACAGTGAAAATATGCTCATCTTGGACAATCTTTAGAAGCATCCGTTCACACGGTATCAGTCACACGGTATCAGATACGGTTCCAGGCCTTTGATGCTGTAGCCAGTAGATGGTCCCGGCCCAATCCTGACATCCCCCCTCCCCCCACCCCAAGCTTGACAGGCCAGTGGGAGCAGCATATAATATATTACCAGGAAGGAGGGTCTCTGTGTTGCTAAGACTCTTTGGAACTCTTCAGGAGAGTAGAAATTCCAAACCATAGAAGCCAAAATGCAACTGACTGCTCTAATTTTGGAGCTTTTTTGATC
The DNA here is from genome assembly GCF_014898765.1 of Herpailurus yagouaroundi. Lineage (NCBI taxonomy): Eukaryota > Metazoa > Chordata > Mammalia > Carnivora > Felidae > Herpailurus > Herpailurus yagouaroundi. The sequence continues at coordinate 964,308 of NW_024412463.1, read as the reverse complement.
ATAGGAGATCTGTTGGACACATCCAACCATCTAAAGCAAACAAAACTTTAGCAGGCAAGAAGTAAAAGAATGTGATGCTGCTGAGGCCTGTCAAAGAAGTAGAGAAAACTGGAGCTTAACACTGGTCAAGATAAAGGATAATCAGAAGCAGACAGGTTGGGTGTGGCTTGGAAGAGGCGAATGGAGCCCTCTTGAGAAGAGGCGGGCCTGCGTATGCTACTAGTGTAAGGGTAGTTGTTCCTTAGTTTCTTTCTTTCTTCTTTTTTTTTTTTAGTGTTTATTTTTGAGAGAGAGCATGAATGGGGGAGGGGCAGAGAGAGAGGGAGACAGAGAATCCCAAGGAGGCTCCGCACTGTCAGCACAGAGCCCGACGTGGGGCTCGCACTCACGGACCGTGAGATCATAACCTGAGCCGAAGTCGCCGCTTAACTGACTGCCCCCAGGCGCCTCAGTTCTTCCTTAGTTTCTAATGCCAGCTAAGTAAGCCTGCTTGCCTTTGCACAGTAGGTGTATTTTTGTAGAAATATGTGAGAAAATGAAAGGAATTTAAGATCCATGGGTCAATAATGAGTATTTCAGTATCTACCTTGTTATGTTACCAGCTGTGGGAGATATTTGAATTCTAAGCTTCTTTTTAAACATTTTTAAATACAAAAGATGTTTTATTTTAGAGAGAGTGTGCGCATGCTTGAGAGGGATAGAGGGACAGAGGGAGGGAGAGAGAGAATCCCCAGCAGCCTCCACGCTGAGTGTGGATCCACACAAAGCTTGATCCCATGACCCTGGGATCATGACCTGAGCCGAAATCAAGAGTCAGATGCTCCTCCAGCTAAGCCACCCAGGCACCCCTGAATTCCAGACCGACTGCTTCTTTCACTTTCTAGATGATTGTATAAGCCCAAGTTGAGTCATTAACTTGCCCAAAGTGAGAATTATAAGATATCCCTGAGACACATGCAGGATGGTTGAAAAGATAAGATTAATCACAAGAAACAACTAGGGAAAAGTAGAATAAAGGCATTCATTCCTTTATGCAACTGGTGGTTCCTTTGAGAGCCTCCTCTGGTCTGATGCTCTTTTGGGTAGTCTAGAAATGAATAAGGCAGAACGTTTTGCCATCTTGGCGCTTTTATTTCAGTGAGAGGTTTTTGCCCTTGTGGTGCTTTTATCCTAATAAGGAGACAACCAATGTACAAGAAGATTTCAGATAGCTGTAGGAGTGACGGAGTATCTGTTGTATTTTATTTGTTTATTTTTTTAAGTTTAGCTGTTTTTTTTTTTTTAATTTTTAAAAATTTTTTTAATGTTTATTTATTTTCGAGAGAGACAGAGACAGAATGTGAGTGGGTTAGGGGCAGAGAGAGAGGGAGACACAGAAGCAGAAACAGGCTCCAGGCTCCGAGCTGTCCGCACAGAGCCCGACGCGGGGCTCGAACTCACGGACTTCGAGATCATGACCTGAGCCGAAGTTGGATGCCCAACTGACTGAGCCACCCGGGGGGCCCGACTGGATTTTTTTAAGTGATGGGAGAGCGGTAGGAGATGAATTCAGAAATATAGGAGGGGTCAGGCTGTGTAGGACCCTGTAGCCGTGGTAAGGAGTGGAGAATAGGACTGAACATTAGCTTAGAAGTCAACCAGACCTAGGTTTTGAATCAACACACTGAATGTGCACATTGTTTCTTCCCTCCCTCCCTCTCCTCCCCTCCTCTCCCCTCCCTCCCTCCCTCCCTCCCCTCCTTCTCCTCCTTGCTCAGAGCGCGGCTCTAACTCACAGTCCTGAGATCAAGAGTCACAAGCTCTATGCAATGAGCCAGCCAGGTCCCCCGGGCAAATTATTTTCAATTTTCTTATCTACCAAGTGGAAGATACTATCTTTCTCATGGTTGTGGTGGGAATCAAGTAGAGCATGTATGTAAAAGGGCTTAGCACAGAGCTTGACACCAAGCTCCCTACGTTTGTAACGATTATTTGTAAGTGGGAGACGTCCTCCAGGGTCTGATGCTAGCACCACACGGAGCTGGAAGGATCGCGGCTATAGTCGGGCATCACCAGTGACTAGACAGGAAGCGTTATTCAGTCTTCACGTCTGTAAACTGAGGGCACGGATGGTGGTACAGATTCTAGGGATGCTGTCAGATCTGAGGTTACAGGATTCTGGGCGAGTGTGGATGGCACCCTGATGTGGAAGAAGGAATAATGGCTTGTGTTGCGTAAAGGCACCCATCTTTTAAAATTTGGGTTTCCCGCTTGCTTAACCCTCGGTGAGGTGCTGAGCCGTGGCTTCTGTGGCACTGCTGGGGTGGCGAAGTGTTTGCGCAGGTTCCCCCTTTGGGGTGATGGAGAAGTTCACTGTGTGCAGTGCTGTTGTGTTCGGACAGTTTTTGCCCTAAAAAGAAGAATTTTTGCACTCAAGTCTGTATCTTTGAAATTACTATGACAAGGAAAAGAAAAAACATTTGTGTGTTGTCTTGGGCAAGGGAAAAAACTAAAAAGAATTTTATGGGGAATATCTTGGGGATGTTAAAACCTCCCCCCCCCCCCGTTTTTTTTTTTTTTTTTTTTTTTTGTCCTTGGGGAAATCCTTTTAAGTTTTAATCTGCTAAATCAGTCCTTTCCCTAGTATTGCACTTTTGCTTTCAAGCGTGAGATAGCCCCGGACTCATTAGCTCCTGCTCGGTCCTCCGTCCTCTAGGTAATTGGATGCTAAATGAAAATGAATATTACATTTTGACCCAGTAAATTCTTTTTTATGTTGTGGCTTTATCCTGAAGAACATTCATACCTCCTGCCGATCCCCTGAATTCAGTGTTTTCCCAGGCACGGGAGTCACCCTGAATCATTTAAAGTGCTGTCTCTTCTCCAGTGTCCCTCCCTCCCCTCCCTTTGCTGGTTTGAGTAAGCAATTATTAGACGGTAGGCATTGTTCCTGCTCCTTCCCAGGTTACAGATACCCAGGTAGTTTGCAGCGACTAGAAGGCAACCTGGTCGTTGTTTCTGAGTTACCTTAGTTACCGTCATCAATTATGAACAGTTCTCTGAGGCGATTAGTGGCCTAATTATGGTGATGAAAATGCTGTGGAGCGTCAGGTACCAGCAGGCGTGGGTCGTAGGACAGCTCAGTGTTGTGCTTTAAAACTTAAATTAATCTAGGCTATGCTAGTGAGCACGACTATGTATGATTTTTTATTAAAGGGCTGTAAAACATTTAAATATCATAAAGGGGAACCTGTTTTCTTCACCCCCCAGGTGGTCCCAAAACTATGATTCATAGTCATTTAAACCTTTTGCTTAGTTCTCATTGCTGAACAACCGTGCGCTGGGAAAGATGGGAAAACAAGAGTTTTTTTGTTTGTTTGTTTGTTTGTTTGTTTCCCTCATAGAACTGCTGATTATCCCATCTTGAGGAGTTCTGCTTTTAGGCACCACGCCTAAATTATACTCAGGATTGTGATGTGTATATATATTTTCTGACTGGTAGCCCATTGGCTTGTGAAGGTCAGAAAATAGTATTTTCTTAAATGCTGCGCTGTGATCATGTTCGGGTTGTTAAAAGAAAGAAAGGAAAGAAAGAAAGAAAGAAAGAAAGAAAGAAAGAAAGAAGGAAAGGTCCTTTATTCCAGTTTAGAAAGTGACAAATTGGCAACTTCAATTAAACCACGTGGGCCAAAGATGGTAACAGACTGGTTTTAGGAGTTTTGATGTACTTATTATGAAACTGTGTATTTTAAATAAAAGCATTTAATCTTTTAACTTGTTAAGAAAAACTCACTTTATCCATATCGTCATAATCTGTGGAGTCCTGATTGGGAAGTTTTCTGGATTGTGATTTTTTTGGGGGGGTCTAGTGCCTAGCACGTTGTATGCACTTCAGCATTTGATGGCATGAATGAAGAAACTGTCGTCCGGGTAAATCAGCCTTTCATTGTGGGATTGCATTCACTCAGGGGGAAGGACTGCTTCTTCTGTTAATCCTGGTTTTGAAGTGGCTTTGCATTCATTTTGCCCCAAACTACTTTGTACTTGTTTTCTTTGGGGTAGAAAAATATATATCATAAAGTTTGCCTTGTATTTTAGTAATTTAAATGTGTAATTCTGTGGCTTTCATTACCTTCACAAGTTTTGCACCCATCACCGTTTCCAAAAATGTCATCACCTCAAGCAGAAACTCTGTTCCCAGTAAACAGTAATTCCTCATTCTCCTCTTTCCTCAGCCCCAGGTACCATCTAATCTCTCTGTCTCTATGAATTTGCCTTTTCTAGATGCTTCACATAAGTGGAATCCTAGAATACTGTCTTTTTGTACCTGGTTTGTTTCAGCTCATGTAGTGTTTTCAAGGCTCATCCATGTGATGGCATGATCAGAAGTTTGTTCCTTTTATGACTGAAGAATATTCCACCGTATGTAATCACCACATTTGGTTTTTTCATCTTTGACGAGCACTTGAATTATTTCCACCTTTTGGGTATGTGAATAATGCCACTGTGAACTTTAGTGTACAAATATCTGCCTGAGTCTCTGTTTTTAATTCTTTGAGGTATATGTTTAGGATTGGAATTGCTGAGCGATGTGGTCATTCTAGTTAATTTTTTGAGGAACGGCCAGACTTTTCCACGGTGGGTGCAGCATTTTACATTCCTACCAGCGGTGTATGAGGGTTCCAGTTTGCCACATCCTGGCGGCCCTTCTTATTCTCCATTTTTGGGTGTTTTTTTTTTGTTTTGTTTTTTGTTTTTTTTTTTTTTTTTTTGAGTATAAACGTCTTAGGTGTGAAATGATGGCTCATTGTGGTTTTTCTTTGTATTTCCTTAATGATGAATAATGAGCATCTTTTCATGGGTTTATTGGCCGTTTGTGTATCTATCTTGTTTGGAGAAATGTCTGTTCTGGTCCTTTGCCCATTTTTTAATTGGATTGTCTGTTGAGTTGTGAGAAGCTCTCTCTATTTTCTGAATATTAAGCTGTTATCAGATCTGTGGTTTGCAAATATCTTCTCCCATTCTGTGGGCTGCTTTTCACTCTTGATAGCAACCTTTGGTGTGCAAAAGTTTTTAATTTTAATGAGGTTCAATTTGTCTCTTTTTTTTCTTTTGTTTGCACTTTAAAAAAATGTACTGCTAACTTTTGCTCTCTTCAGCGTGCCCATTCCTTTTTCTGCCTGTGAAGGTCTGATAGGTGTTTGTAATGCTTAAGTTACCAGAAGGCATTTCGTGCATTTCCTGCACAAGCTACTACTGGTCTGGTTACTGAGAAAGGAGTCACAGGTTTTTGGTTTATTTTGCTCTTAACCTCTTTAAATGTGATGCTGCTTGCTTGATTTCTGACTCTGTCTTTAAAATAGTTACTCTTTTTGCTAAACTTGACACGCTGTGCGGATTGTGTTAAGTATTTCAAGTGTTAGAAGAGTCCTGTGACTTTTTCTGATGGAAGGGGGACTATCCACGTCTTATTTGATGTTTTTTGTTTATTGGTTATTTTGTCCAGCGGGACTGAAGTATAACTTAAATGTTTTCTGCTTCGAGTCGCGGTTCTCTGAAAGTCCGTGTAAAGGCAAGGCCAGATGTTGACATATACCACATTTTTGGTGGTGGGGACAATACAGTTTACTGATTGAACATCTGCTACAGAAGAGAAATTTGGAAAATATTATAGATTGGTGAACATAGTTAATGAAACACTGGGCTCATTATTTTCCATACAGAAATGAAAGGGGCTGATGACTTCTAAGATAGGGAAAAGTAAATTTTACTTGGCATTTGGTTGACCCCAAATCTCCGTTAACCAGCACCTTATACATTTTGTTATTATTTTTTTTAATGCTTATTTATTTTTGAGAGAGATTGAGAGAGCAGAGTGCGGGAGAGAGGGAGACACAGAATCCAAAGCAGGATCCAGGCTCTGAGCTGTCAGCACGGAGCCTGATGCGGGGCTCAAACCCACCAACCGGGAAATCATGACCTGAGCCAAAGTCAACCGACTGAGCCACCACCCAGAGGCCCCTACATTTGGTTATTTAATAATAGGTGCTGGTGGTTAGAATGAAGACAATGGAGGCGTGGTTTTGAGTTTGGTATGAAATGTGGGGTCTTTTTGTTTGTTTTTGTTTTGTCTTCTGATTCGTTGAAAATTGGTAATTCCTTATTCACCAGAGCGTTCTGTTTCCCCATGCCTCCCGGTCAACGGCACAGGCCAGGCTGGCAGGTGGAGGTGAGGCACACGCTGCCAGGATGGTCCCTGCATGATGAGGAGGGGTGTGGTGTGAACACAGGATTTTTTATTTTTCATCCTGTTTCCTTCGTAACGTTATCAGAATATGAACAGAGTCTAAAGAATGAGCAAAAAGGAAAACCTAATATGTAAAACCTGCTGAACTCCTGCACCTCTGACAAGGTGAAATTTGGCAATTTTACTGTTTTGTGCCCGGTGCCAGCTGCAGATGTATTTATCTAAACATGAGTGATAATGGTGGTGATTAAAGACAGGTGGGTCCTTAGAAAATTTTTTTTCTGTGATGAAAGAAAAAGTACATAAACTTGGCTTTTCATTTGCCTACTTTGGCTACTAGAGCTATAACTTCATTAATTTAATCTCTGTGTTGCACCCTTGCAGTGTGCTGGGCTTTGGGGTTCGGTAATGAATGAGGCAGGCACCATAGCTCTGTTACTTTTTTAAGTATTCGGCTAGGGACTACAGTTCCCCTGTAGTAAAAATTTTCAGTTTTGAGTGATTTGATACTCCTGGATGGATGTGTTTAATTGAAGATCAGTTTCAACTGCTGTTCAGTTGGTGTTAACATTCCTTAATTGCCAGAAATAATAGTGCATATAATTTAAGACATTTAAGACCGTGGTATTTAAGGCAGCAGAAAAGTTAAATTCTTGAAAACACATTTGATTTCCTACCCCACTGGGCTCATTGGTTGTGCCTGGTTTTGGTTGGTGGTCACATTTACAGGGAATGTGGCTGCTGTGTGTCTCCTGAATGGAGTCATGGTGATGGTGGTAAGCAATGACCTGATGTTTCTTAATAACAGTGCTCTCTGGACCAGTGGAGGAGGGACACATTTACATTTACATGCCGAGGCCTCTTCTCTTCCACCTGGAAGAGTGTCGGTTTCAGAATACAAGTCTGGCACCGAGTAGGTGCTCAGGAGGCAGACATAATGAATTTGTCTCCTACCCTTCAGTGACTTTGATTACTCTTGGAATAAAGTTCAGACTCCCTATCGTAACTTGTAAGGCCCTCTATCTTACCTGATTCTACCTCCCTCTCCAGCCTCATTTATGCCACTCTTCTCCTGTCCCTCCAACATAGACTAGACTCTTTCCTTTTCCTTTTCACTGGCTGACTTCTGTGCTCCTGCCCATCTTCAGACCTCTCTCTCATTCAGTGTTAAATGGATGGGACTTACCTTTCTTGTTCATTGTTGTATTCCTGCCTACGACACTGTCTTGTCACACAGAAGGTGTGCAGTCAATATGTATTTATGTTTTTTTAATGTTTATTTTTTTGAGAGAGACAGAGAGAGAGATAGAGGGAGAATGAGCAGGGGAGGAACAGAGAGAGAGGGAAACACAGAATCCGAAGTAGGCTCTGTGCTGACAGCTTAGAGCCTGACACGGAGCTCGAACTCACGAACTGCGAGATCATGACCTGAGCTGAAGTCGGAGGCTTCACCCAGCCACCCAGGCACTCCACTATTTATTTGTTAAGTTAGGGAAGTAAAGGAGAGGTGGACAGATCTGAGGTGCTGAAAAGTACAACTAGCTAGTTCCCTGCTCATATGGGAATGTTAAAGGTTGCCGTGCTAACCAAGAAAACTTCAGGGTGAGGAACTAAAAGAATCAAATAAAAACATGATGGATTTGTTAAAATGTTCATTATAATTGAACTATGACACAGAGCACCATTTTATATTAATTATGCCCAGAAAGTTAGATGTTTGGTTTTATGTGGGCCTGGTGTGTGGGCAGCTGACAAGTGGTAGTTTTAGGTTTTGCCCATTTTGTATTCAATAAGGATTTTAACCCTTGTAAGCATTTTGTGTCTTACCTAGTCTGTGTGTGATAATGCTTTGAAATTGGAAGTCGCAGATGAATTTATTAATGGTGTGTCTTGTGCGTAAACTTGACATGTCGATGAAAAACAGTCCTGATTGATTTAGGATGGGGCAGCTATGATGATTCTCATATATTGCTAGGAACATTGTTTCTAATTTTTTTTAAAGTTTATTCATTTTGAGAGAGTGCAAGAACAAGAGTGGGGGAGGGGCAGAGAGAGGGAGGGAGAGAGAGAGAGAGAGAGATGAAGAGAGAGAGAGAGGGAGAGAGAGAATTCCATTTAGGCTCTGTGCTGTCAGCACAGAGCCTGATGTAAGGCCTGATGTCATGAACCGTGAGATTGTGACTTGAGCTGAAATCAAGAACCACCCAGGCGCCCCATTTCTAATTTTTTAATTAGAAAAGTATCTAGGTTAATGACTTTGGTGTTTTTAAACTTACAAAAGTTATGCCTTTATGTCTTGGCTCTGCTTGCCAGTCTTTCATTTTGAGAGGTAGTTTTTGCGTAGGAAATGAGAAACTGTTGTATTTTACTTGATCCAAGGAGAGACGAGGAGGAAGCGTCTTCTGAGACTGGACCATACGGACGGCATGAAGCACAAGTCTGTGATTGAGAAGTAGCTAGTCTCTTGTGCTCTGTGCATGGAAAGCGGGAATAACCTTGCCTCTGTTGCTAAGATTATGCTTTCGATAAAAACTTGAGCTGATTGTGCTAGGCTGGCACCCATCATTTGCTTTGTCTGGAAGGGGCAACTGGAATCCTTCATTCTTTTTTTCTTTTTTAAAAAAATTTTTCTTTAATGTTTATTTATTTTTGAAGGAAAGAGACAGAGCGTGAGCAGGGGAGGAGCAGAGAGAGAGGGAGACACAGAATCTGAAACAGGCTCCAGGCTCGGAGCTGTCAGCACAGAGCCTGATGCGGGGCTCGAACTCATGGACTGTGAGATCATGACCTGAGCCAAAGTCGGATGCCCAAGTGACTGAGCCACCCAGGCACCCCTGGAATCCTTCATTCTTCTGTGTGTGTGTGTGTGTGTGTGTGTGTGTGTGTGTGTGTGTGTGTGTCAGAGAGAGAGAGAGAGAATGTATGTGGCACAGGGCAAGTGAGATGTTTTATTTTGGTGTTGGCCTGATTTTCTTTTTTATTGTTGACTTGGCTTATCTTCATTCTGGTTTTAAGTATTGAGAAATCTTAAGATTTGTGTGGGTTAGAAGATTGGCATTTATTCAAACTTCATTTGGCAGTTAACTGTAGGTAAGAAGCTACTTTTTTGGTCCACTTTATGTTTGAGATAATTTTTTTCCCTTAATGATTTGATTACAGAAAATGTCAAACCTATACAAAAGCAGTGTGAATAGTATACTGGACCGCCATGAACAAAGGTAATTTTTTGATGTGACCTTTGTATTTCTGAAAACTATAAAGGTAAAAGGGCCCAAAGACTCCCCCTTCCAAAAAACAAAAACAAAGAACCAAAACCAAAACAAAACATAAGGACAGGCTGATTTTTAAAGCTTTTGGATAATTCGATTTCATTTTTGTTTAGATGTCTTGCTGATCCAGGTGCCCAAATGAGTGTTTCTTAATATGTAAAAACGGGAGATGAGTGGTACATAAATGCAGGATTATTGTGACAATAAAGGAGGGATATCATCACATGTTTGCAAGTCTTGGTACCAGTTAGGTGTTCAACAAATCACTGTTCCCACCTCTTCCCCAGCCCCTTGATCACAGTGCTCTATTGGAGTAGAGAGGGGAAGGGAAAGTGGGGAACTTCCTGCTAGGGTTACCAATTCCCGTGAAGGGGTACGTAGTAGACCAGGGCTGAAGCAGTTGGTTGCAGCAAAGTTTCTGGAGGGTCTCATTTTTTCTGTTACCCAGTTCTTATTTGAGTCCTCAGAATTTAAAGCTAGAAGGACAAGGGGTCACTACGTTTGCAAAGGATAAATCTTTTCATCCTGTGATGTTGTCTGGAAGGTTCTGCTGAGCTTGAGAAGCAGGTGCTATGGCTGAGGATGATGAAGGCCCCTAGGGTCCCCTGGGAGCACACCATTAACTGCTAGCCTGTCTTCCACCTGTGTTCTCTTGGTTCGGTGGCCTTATTTTCTGAGACTGTGTTGCTGATTTCTGTAGCTATTTATGTCAGCTTTGACCAAGGCAAAGGTACCAAGCTTACAAGGGAAAGTGGGAAAAATACCTCTTTTAGGACTAGTTTTCGCATAGGTTTTGTGGTTTGCGTTCAGTAACATTCCCCAGTATCCACAAATTAAACATCACTGCCACCAATTTAATTTTAATATTATTTTATTAATTTAATTGTTCTATAAATAAAATAGTAAAACAGTGTGCATAGATGCAAGCTACAGTTTGGGGTTGTTTTGTATGTGTGAAAAACAGACTCTCTTCATTGTGATATCTGAATAAACGTACCAGTAGATTATTTATGTAAGTTTGTGTCACCGGAAACATTCCAGAATGAATCATATTTAATTAGGGTCTCACAAATGTTACCACCCTTGTGCTGTTGAACAACACTTTTAAACTATTAAACCCACTTGAACAATGCAGGAAGGAAATTACAATAATTTATTCATAATCTTTTCCTCACAAATGTTTTGATCTCTTGGTTTTCTTTCTCATCTTTATACACACAGATATTTGAAAATTTTGCACCTTAGGAGTTGTTAGTCTGAGAGAATTGATTGTAGAGAAGGGTAGCAATTCAGTAAATGCTATTTTGCGCTGGATTACCCTTTTGCAGTTTCTTTGCTGTAACATCTTTTCCTGGTTAGTTCTGTCTCTCCCTCACTCTAACTAAATGTAACGTCTCGCTATAAGATTATTTCTGGGGGGTCACGATCTCGCGGTCCGTGAGTTCGAGCCCTGCGTCAGGCTCTGGGCTGATGGCTCAGAGCCTGGAGCCTGTTTCCGATTCTGTGTCTCCCTCTCTCTCTGCCCCTCCCCCGTTCATGCTCTGTCTCTCTCTGTCCCAAAAATAAATAAATAAACGTTGAAAAAAAAAAAAAAGATTATTTCTGGGGGTGCCTGGGTGGCTCAGTTGGTTGAGCATCGGTTAAGCGCCCGACTTGGTTCGGCTCAGGTCATGATCTCACAGTCATGAGTTCAAGCCCCACATCAGGCTCTGTGCTGACAGCTCCGAGCCTGGAGCCTGCTTGGGATTCTGTTTCTGCCCCTCCCCCACTTGTGCTCTCTCTTTCTCTCTCAAAAATGAATAAACGTTAAAAAAAAAAAAAAAGATCTGTCTCTGGCAAGGAGTTCTTAAAAGGAGAGCAATAAAGAAAATATACTTGCTGTGTTTACTGATATATGGAAAACCAGATAGGAAATTGTAGCCCCTTTGGTGTCAGGTTGATTTAATCTCATTCCTAAATATTACGAATAAAAAAAATTAAGCGGAAGAATTTTATATTTCATTAACTCATATACCAGTGTGGCTAATTTAATGTGAAAGGGTAGTATTCAATCTGGCTCCTGCTTTGATGGGATTCTACAAAGCAGAAAGAAAGGCTTTCTCAGAAAGCTGTTGTACTTAGTGATTATTTTTCTCCAGCCTGGTATTGTTTTCTGCAGCTTGTCAGGAGTAACTAAACTTGAAATGATCGAGAAGGCACTCAGAGGTAGGTCAGAGCGGCTTAAAACGCAGGGGGTAGGGTGGGTTGCTGCGACCACATTTCCTTTGTTTTTTCAAACGTAGTTTTGTGACACAGCGTGCCCTCTAAATCTGTAGTTAAAGGAATTAGGTATGTAGTTAAAGTTAATTTGTGCGGCCTTCTCTAGGCTGACCGGGCTTCCCTCGCCTGTTGGAAGATCCCATGTGGAACCATTAGACAGAATGAAAACTCAGGATATTCCTTTGCTTCCGAGTTGTTGGAAATTTAGGTTGCAACTAAATGGCATGTTTTCTTTTTCCATCCTCTTTGTTTCTTTTTAACGTCTATAGGTACAGAATAGGGATACCACTGATGTCATGCAATTTATTCTTCTCTGTTAAGGTGGTTATATTAAATACAGTTAGTTCTGCTATAACATGACTTAAGCGTTCCTAAAAAACACAATGCTACACAAAATTGTTGAATAAAAGCCATAGAACTTATGGGGAAAAAATGAAGTTAGGTACACAACAATCAAAAACTGTTGGGGGTGCCTGGGTGGCTCATTCAGTTAAGCGTCTGACTTCGGCTTGGGTCATGATCTCATGGTTTGTGGGTTCGAACCCCGCGTCGTGCTCTGTGCTGACAGCTCAGAGCCTGGGAGCCTGCTTGGGATTCTGTCTCCTTCTCTCTCTGCCCCTTCCCCGCTTGCGGTGTGTCTGTCTCTCTCTCAAAAATAAATAAGCATTAAAAAAAAAATTGACATTGATACTTCATGGCCATCTAATCCTTCAGTTCCCATCAGAGTGTTGCCAGTTGCCCCAATAATGTCTTTTATATAAAAATAATTAACAGTTCAGTTCATGGGGTGCCTGGGTGGCTCAGTCGATTACGTGTTTGACTTCGGCTCAGGCCATGATCTCTCGGTTTGTGAGTTCGAGCCCTGCGTCGGGCTCTGTGCGGGCAGCTCGGAGCCCGGAGCCTGCTTCGGATTCTGTGTCTCCTTCTCTCTCTGCCCCTCCCCTGCTCACACTCTGTCCTCTCTCTCTCTCTCTCTCTCTCTCTCTCTCTCTCTCTCAAAAATAAACATAAAAAATTAAAAAAATAGTTCAGCTCAGAATCACTGCTTTTACTTTCTGGCATGACAACATGTTCTAGGCACATTTGTGCCTTCCTTATCCCAGATCTGGAATCAGCTCTTTCCCCAAAGAATCCTGATTCTTTTTGGTGGAGGATGGATATGTAGAAGCGAAGATCCAGGTCCTTTGTGCCCTCACTGCTATTGGAGTGTCCAGGCTTCTTGCCTCAGTGCATAAATCGATGGAATATATGTATGTGGACACATACCCACATTGACATCTATATTTCTACATGCATGTAAATGGAAAGTTGTGACTTCACATCACTACCTGCCATTTAAAGCTAACACCTCAGGGTTCATTCTAGTTTTCTCCCTCTCCGTATTTGTAATTCCTTCCTTTGGCAGTGAGAATCCCAGCTCCCGTTTTTCTTAATATATGTACTTAATTGATCAATTCTTTGTATGCACCTTGCTGCTTTATCCCCAGTCCCTGTTTGGACATCCTTCTTACCCCAAACAGTTCAGTTCTCTTTGCTGGGCTTTCCTCCTCCGTCCTTATCCCACTTAAGCTCTCATGCTCTGGACCAGCCTCTCTGCCAGCACGGATGCCCTCTTTGTCCCACGTGGGTTCTGACACCGTGGCAGACACTCCTCTCAGCCCTGCTTGGGCTGTGGCACCCCAGCTCTGGCATCCCCCTCTTTCTGCTGAGTGCCCTCTTCACCCTTCCTGGTTCGGACACTGCATTCAGGACAGCCCTCGCCCCGCAGTGCTCAGGCCTCCATCTGTGGCCCGTTGTGTTCCCCTCACCCCCAGACACCTCAGCACAGACCCCTCCCTAGCTCAGACCCACCTAATGCCTTTAGGACTGAAGTGTTTTGGAAGAAAAGGATTGGATTGTTTCAGAAGGGGTCTATGTAAAACTTTTTGCTAAGTAAATTCACATTTTGGGGGGAAAATGGCTCACCCGGGGCCATGTCACCTAGATTACATTCTGTGTCTCTCGGTGCACAGGATCATTCTTCATTTCTTCCTACGGGCTGCCCGTTTTTAACTAAACAGAGGGTGAAGTCTGTAGCCCACGTAATTCTGATGAGTCTTTTTTTTTTTTCCTCCCCTCTTCAGACTTCCCCGTGATATAGATGGGGACTGTGGTGTTTGAGAAAGCCTGCTTTTGCAGAAGTGACGGTCTTGGTCCGTAGTTTGCATTTCTGTGTCTCCCCTCCCAGCTCAGTGGCCCATCCTCCCCTCTCCCACCATGACAGTGGCAGCAGGTGCTGTCCCCTTAGGCTGAGCCCTCTCTGTAGGTGTTTTGCATGTGTTACCCTATTAAAACACCCTACCTCTGTGAGATGTACGGGTTTTACAGGTGAGGAAACCAAGGCTGGGAGGGGTTAAATAATTTGTTCAAGGTCACATAACTTGTAAGAGGTTAGCGGTATAATTTGAATCCAAGCCTGCTTTTTTCCTAGGGCCTGTCCTCGTGACCGTGTGATGCTGCCTCTGTAGGATTAGGATAAATTTGAGGAGGCTGAATTTTTCAATCCCTGTTTTTGATTCCTTTTGATTTAGGAAGAGGAAGCATAAGCTCTTGAAAGTTATAGTTGGAAGAAGAAAAATAGACACCATTAGCTGCCTGGAAACAGTGCCACTTAAATGCTGGCATTCCTGGAATGGGCCCAAAGGAGTGGTAGGTGTGAACCCCGGATAAGCCTGCTTCTTCTCTGATCTGGCCCCAACTCCATGCTCTTCGTACAGAGGGGCACTTCGAAGAATGAGGATCACAGCTTTTCTAACTTCTCTTTGGAAACGAATGTGAATATTAAGGTCCTTTACAAAGACCTGATGCTTTTAAGGAAGAGCAGCTTAGAGGTTACTCAGTTTATCAGCCCATCTCAGTCTTGTTATTATCCTGTGAGTGGAGTGATGTGGCTCATCGTTAATAACAGTTGAAAGTGGGTGTCTATCATGTGGTTTTGAACTATTTTCTAGGTGCAGGGATGAATTGTTTTGTGCCTTTGTCCCCCATCCGTGACAGCTCTCCCTTGTGACTGGTGTCAGGCCTTTGTGAGGTAGCTGTTTGGGGACCGGGAGCTTCCCCCAGGCTACTCCTTATGCAAAGAGTTGTTCTTTATGAAAAGCTGCAGGCCTGCCCTGGAGTCGAATTGGCACCGTAACCTCATTTGCACTGCTCTCTAACCGTGGAGCTGAGCTAATCGTATCTGAGAATAAACATACTGTCAGCCAGGCTTTTTGAAAGTGGTGAGGAAAGTAAGCTTGTTTTTTAATGACGTGTAACCATGAGAATAGTAAGGATATTTATACTCACTTCCTAGACTCCTTGAAACAGAGATGTAGAAAGCTAGCTAGCTAGCTTTCTCTCTCTCTCTACTCTCCTTATGTATCTGTTTGTCGGTCTCCCAATCATCTGGCTTGCAGACCTTCAGAGACACCCAAGTTACCCACGTACTGTGTCTGCTTTGTTCAGGACGGAGGGAATTTGCCTGCACATAGGAGATAAAAACTGCGTGGAGCTCCAGAGCCACACCTTCTGAGCTCATGTCCCAACTCTGCAATTTGCTGGAGTTGTGACTTGGGGCAAATTCCCGAACTATTCACTATTCTGTTCGTGTGTGCGTCAGCATTCTCACGGGATGGTAATAGTTCCTACCTCATAGTTGAAGTCCTTAGCAAGGTTCCTGCCAGTGGTGTACCCAGTGAATGTTGGCTACAACTGTGATTGGTAGTCTGCATTTTGGGAGATTCTGATCTTAGATGTGTTTTTCGGACCAGGCTACATATACAGAACATAACAGGATGGAAGAATTACAACATAAAAGAGTGGGAGAGGATATTCAAGATTACAGGAATGACCTCTGTATGTTACAGGTGGGGAAATGGAATTTTAGAGATGGTGAAGGATTTATGCAGTCTCCCAGGCAATACCAAGACTAGAAGTCATTTCTTGTCCAGTTATTGAACCAAGGATTTTCATAAAGGTGGCATTGGATGATGATGATATGACAATAGCAGGATTTTTTTTTTTTTTTTTTGGTGGGGGCGAGGCTGAGAGAGGCTTGTGTATAAATAGAAAAAGCACACTCAACACACCTATTGTTTTTATAGTGCAGACTACAGTGAATAAGTTAAAAAAAAAAACCAAAAAACCTTGGCAGATGGGAATACACCGAAGATAGTGAGAAAGCATGATTGTAGGGGCATAGGTTTAAAACAGTTCAAGTACCATGTGCCGTCCTTACGGACATGGGGTATGTGGGATGTCAGGGTGTTTTGCTGTTACGAAAACCAGTTATGTGCATCTTTGGGGGGAGCAGCAGAGATAAAACAGGTACAAAGGGCATTGTAGCTCCATAATCAGAATAGGATGGGCATCGTTACAGGTTAGTTACTGCTAGGGTTTTGGGGTTTTTCCCCAGTAGTTCTTATTTACTTTGGATTTTAAAAGTAATGCACTGAAAGTATAAAATTTGGAAAATACAGCCAAGCATAAAGAAAAGAAAGACAGCACAAAATCTTATAACCCAAAGTTAATTTACTATTCACATTTTGGGGCTTGTCTTATCTCTCTTTTTTTTTTTTTTTTTTTTTGGTATGTGTGTAATTGTTCAGAAACATAATTGAGCTCATATTGTATGTATGATTTTATATATTAACTTAAAATGTTAAAGTATAATTTGGAGGCAGAGTGTCAGGTTTTCAGTCCCGTATGAAAATGTGGACTTTGTCATATGCCATGGAAGGACATTTTTGGTATGTTTTTATATAGTAGTAATGTCTGAAGCTACACCTTGGTTTTATCAGAATGGCTCATATTTCCTCATCTGTAAATAGTCTCAGAAGTTGAAATAATAAATTAATCCTCAAAGAAGTTTTGCCTGACTCAGCAAGCCCTGTTTTGATCAGTTATAGCTCTTACCTGCTGTTAAATAATATTCTAGGACCAGAGCACAAGCAGTCTGCAAACGTATGTTAAATTAACTGGTTGCTGGATAAGGCCAGGTAACTATAGTTCACAGCAGAGAGAACAATCCATTCTTGCCAAGCAAGATTTGTTTTGGTCATATGCAGAAAGGAAATCCAAGTATTCAAGGAATGTAAATTATGGATAAAATTGAAACCCGTGGCTGAGGATTCTTCCCTAGACTATTTTGTGCTTCCATGAATTAATAAAAATAGAATTTCAGCAAACAAGAATAGTTGTTAAATAAAGGCTACATATGTTGGCATACCAATCAGTTTGCCTTCTTGGGAGCTAAATATTATTACATTGAAAGATACTGGCAGCAACTTGGCTGTTAGATTAATATCACTTAACATGGAATTTAAAGGTATTTAAGTGTAAAGGAATTACAGGAATTTAGAGAGGTTACTTTTTCCTAACTTTACATCTATAAGCATATAAATTTACTTCAGGAATGTGCTTTCATCTAATATTTTATCATTAAAATGGCGTTTTTAAACATTGCTTTTCTAAGATTGATTCCTCACCCCATAGACTTGAAGATTGTTCAAAACACATTTCTGAAAAAGGATGGGTTAGAAATAACACTTGTTCCAGAAGGGGGAAATGGACATTGGGATTGGCCAGAAAGGAACTAGGAAACTTTGAGAGGTGATGGTATGTTTCCTATCTTGATAGGGATTTGGATTACACAGGTGTGCATTCATAAAAACTCAGCAAATTGACACTCATTTCATGAAACTTTATATCCAAAGGGGAAAAATTATGCAAATATTGAACTCTTACTAATGACACACTCAAGTATTTAGAGAGCAGTTTGCTGATCTCTGTAATTTACTGGGAAATACATGGAAAAAATAAGATGAATTGATGGATGGCTAGATGGATATATTTGGTAAGAAAGGTAATAGAATCAAGATGGTGAGAAATGGGTTTACATATAAAATTCTTTCGATTTTGCTGTATGTTTGAAATTTTTCATAATAAAATGTTGGTTTTAAAGATGTTGTAAGAGGGGCACCTGGGCGGCTCAGTCGGTTAAGCGGCCGACTTCGGCTCAGGTCACGATCTCATGGTCCGTGAGTTCGAGCCCCGCGTCGGCCTCTGGGCTGACGGCTCGGAGCCTGGAGCCTGCTTCCGATTCTGTGTCTCCCTCTCTGTCTGCCCCTCCCCCGTTCATGCTCTGTCTCTCTCTGTCTCAAAAATAAATAAACGTTAAAAAAAAAAATTAAAAAAAAATAAAGATGTTGTAAGATTCTGGTCACCATGGGGCAGAAATGGAGCCATTTGAATCTGACCACTGCCTTGATGTTTTTCACTTTGAGATTGATAGCGAAGAAAGAATCGTTGAATTCTTCATCTTTACTATGTTAGGGGTCCCTCAGTGTCTTTCTTCATTGAGTACAAAGATTACTGTTCTGGTTATTTTACTGTTCTAGAAATGACCAAGTAATATAAGCCCTGTATAATCATCACAGTTAGCATCTGTGTTCATTTCTACATACCACATCCAACGGATACGTGTGTTTTGCCAAGATACTTTCTAAGGCTAACGCTCAGTACAAATCTGTATGTTTCTCTTCTCTCCTATTCTCCAGACTTCAGTTTGGATATTTTTTATGCCCTGACTTCTAGTTCACTAATTTTCCTGTTTTGCTGCATCGAATCCGATGTTAAACCCATCTGTTAACTCCTTAATTTCAGTTGCTGTATTTCTTAGTTCTAGAATGTTTACTTGATACTTTTTTTTATAGATTCCAATTTTATGATGAAATTCTCCATTTTCTTCACATCTTTATTCTCTATTTTTTCTGTTTTCTTGAATGTAGTTTTTTTTTTTTTTTAAGTTTATTTTGAGAGAGAGCATGCACACATACGCATGTGTGCAGGAGGGACAGAGAAAGGGGGGAGAGAGAATCCCAAGCAGGATCCATGCTGTCAGCACCGAGCTGGACATGCGGCTTGATCACACGAACCTGTGAGATCGTGACCTGAGCCGAAACCCAAGAGTCAGACACTTAACTGACTGAGCCACGAGGCACCCCAGATGTAGTTATTGTTAAAGCCCAAGAGTAATTAACTCCAATATTTGTATCGCCTGTGGATCTTTTCCTGTTGTCTGGTTCTTCTTCTGTTATTCAGTCATTTGATCCTGTCTTTTGGCATGCTCGGTAATTTTGATTGAAAACTGGATGTTGTATATAAAAAATTACAGTGGTTCCTGTGTGGTTTCATCATCCTCTAGAGTGGGCTCACTCCATTTGCCAGGCAAATAGTGTGGGGTCTGATCCCATTTCTCCTCTGAGGGCGTGAGCCATCAAAGGCAGGGGTGTGGCTTTGGGAAGGCTCAATTTACCTCTGGTTTGCCTGTACTCTCAGGGAGTAGCCCTGCAGGCACTTTTGGTGCTTTGGGCTGGATAATCAATCCTTTGCTGTTGGGGGTTTTCCTGCCCCCCCCCCCCCCTGCAGATCGTCTAGCAGCGTCCCTGGCTTTTTACCCACTCGTCCCTGAGCTGTGACCACCAAAAATGTCTCCAAGTACTGCCACATGTCCCCTGGGGATCAGAATCAGCCCTGGTTGAAAAGCACTGACCTAAGAGGAGGGAGTCGGTTTCCTAATTGTGTATAGTGCCAGAGAAGTGGAGAGCGAACTCTGAGTTACTCAGGTCACTGTCTTTCATCATCGGATGGCTTTCCAGCCTCGCTCTTGCCTGATCATTTGATGGTAGATCCTGGGCTCTTCAAATGGCACTAAGAGTACGTGGGTTTGTTCACCACTCGCTTACCTGCTGTGAATGGAGAGTTTAGGTCACTGGTGCACCTGTCCTAGAGTTGAGAGGACAGATTCTCGATTTCTAGGTGGTGGGGACCGTCCCAGCCTATGTGTGGCATCTCCTCGGGCTTCTGCAGAGCAGAAGGTTGCAACCTCTTCTCACGGTGATCTGACGTAGCCGACGGGAGCAAATTAACACCGAGAAATCTGCCCAGAGAATATAAATAACCATTTGGAGTTCAAGGTAGGAAGGACATAAAGGGATCCAAATTAGGGCTCCAACTAAGGGTTACAAGAGAAAAAGCCTGCTTAAGAAGAGAACTGACTTGGAGTGGACATTTCTGAATGGTATGACACTCCCAAAAGCGACTTGAACTGCTGGCTACTCTTTCTGTTACGCTGCAGACATTTTCCTGTTTTCCAAATCACTCTGCTTTAATGCCGAGGCTCGAATTAATAATGCATGGCGTTTTGTGGTGCTCCCTTCCCATGGTGCTTTTTAGGTGCTGAGTCAGAGAGGGTTCACCCCAGCGTCGGTGAAGAGGAGAAAAAGCCCTCTCTCTTGCACCTACATCTTGTAGCAAGCATTTCACACGAATTGCTTTAACGCTTCAATTCAGAGGATGCTTTCTTCTTACTCTTAAAGAACAAGGCTTTAAAACTATCCAGAGAGGTCTATGACAGGAAGCTTTTGAGAGCTCTTCAAAGTGAGTCTAAAAAAAGAAGAAAAAAAGCCGGTCTGAATGTTAGCGCGAATTGTATTCGGTTTCCGGGACAATAGCTCTTATTTTCCCACTTTTGATATGTCTCTCCTGAGTCTGTGATTTCTATTTTGTAAAATATAAAATGATATTTTCACATTACCTTTATGATAGGCATCTGCTAGGAGTCAAACAGATATGAAGGAAAGGACCTGGTAGTTAATTGTTCAGTGAACGCTTGGATCCAAGCTCAGATCCAACATTTTTCTCCCCTACCTTTGCCAGCCCACAGCACTCTGGATGGTCTGACCTTTTTGGGAGCCCAGTCACTGTTATCCCTGCCGCTTTCTTTTTTTAAAAATTTTTTTTTTGTTGTTGTTAACGTTTTTATTTATTTTTGGGACAGAGAGAGACAGAGCATGAACGGGGGAGGGGCAGAGAGAGAGGGAGACACAGAATCGGAAACAGGCTCCAGGCTCTGAGCCATCAGCCCAGAGCCTGAGGCGGGGCTCGAACTCACGGACCGCGAGATCGTGACCTGGCTGAAGTCGGACGCTCAACCGACTAAGCCACCCAGGCGCCCCTCCCTGCCGCTTTCAAATACAGGCCTGTCTGGGCCATAGAGTTTTTCCTTTTCTGGTTGGTTAGGAAATACTGTGTTGTGATGGGCCCCGCGGGGCATATGAGGAGCTTTTGAAGCCACTGGGTTTGTGGCGTTAGCTGAGATACCCACCCCTCCATACCTGCGAAGCTCCTGTGGGAGTTGGTAGCCTGGGTAAGGTGTTGCTAGATCTGTGATGAGCATCGTAGCCTCTTACTCACATCTGCCTTGAAACACATCTTATGACACATCTAAACATACTTGTTAAATCAGTCCGCTGATGTGGTCTGGTGTATTTATTTAAAGTGCTTAAATCAGAATTTTCCCAGAGTGTCAGTCTTCATTGCTGTCATGGGTTTTAAAAGTAGCATAGAGATGATTTCTGTCTCTATGATCAGAATAACAACGTGGATAGAAGTAATCATTGGGAACGCGTTGTAATGTAATCCTCTATTTCTGTAAATCTAAAGTTACTCTAAAATAGAAGGCATATGAAAAGAATAATAACTGTGACTTCCTGAAGGTCTACTCTATTCTAGTCACTAACTTAGGGGTCTGACATCTGTTATTTCTAACCTCACGAGACTGTAAGAAGTTCAGGACCACGGGGTCCTGACTCAGACCTTCCTCTGAGCTGAGGGAAAGCCTAATCACACCCCAGTTAGCTTCCTGTCTGTCTCCTGGGGTGTAATTGTTTGAACAGGTGGCTCTTGAGCGTGGCGCTCAGGCCTGTACCTATGCCTCGATTTCTGTTGTGGCACCAATAACAGTGCGTGGCACATACTGATGGTTACACTTCTGTTCTTCCTACGTGGCCTCCGTCAGTTCAGGGACCAGCTTGTTCTTTCTCTTCTTTCTTTCTTTTTTTTTTCCTTCTTGATTTTTAAAAAGCTTTTACCCTTAAATTCCAGTTAGGTAACACGCAGCATAATACTAGTTTCAGGTGTGTAATTTAGTGATTTCTTTCCTTTCAGTCCATCTTGAACTATACACGAGTGTTAATCATATCCAAGGGCCTGTCTTGGCGCTTTGTATGTCTTCCTAGCCCAGTGAGATAGGTGTTATTATTTGCTTTGTTTTTTAGGTGAGGAAATTGAGGTACAGAGACTCTAAGTAACTTGACCACCAGGTTTACACAGTTAATATGTGGCGCAGCTTGCACTCGAGTCCACATAGTTTATTTGGGAGACTAGTTCTTACCCACTGAGCTGTGCTCCTGTTTTACTGCCGTTGGATCCTCCATTGCTTCATCGTAGACACTTCCATGTTGAAGGATGGTTAGTGTGGTGTCCGATGCGGGGTGACCCGGTCGGGGGGGGGGGGGGGCAAGCCAGTGGTGATGGCAGTGAAAAGATTCACCTGAGGCCGAACAAAGGAGAGAGAAGTTTATTGAACACACTGCAAGGAAGCCACAGGCAGTACCGCTCAGCAAAGACTGTAAGGAGGCGGTGGCCAGGGGCTGTATTTCAAGCGGGAAGGGGAGCAGGTATGAGGGCATACGGAATTTCCCCTTTTGGGAGCTGTGCCTGGATGTGTCCATTGGTCCTAGGGCCTATGGGTATTTTGGGGTGGGTCACCTGATGGACCAGTTTGTATTCAGTCAGGAGTCAACCGTGGGCCCTTTTGCCTCGATCAAGTTTCCATTGCTCAAGCCTGTTGCCTAAAAGCGGCCTCTACACTTATGTTAAGAGATTACTATGAAAGTAACTCCTTGGGGCGCCTGGG